>NC_056726.1:1617682100-1617717435 GCF_019279795.1 Protopterus annectens
GCTGGTTCGCACTTCAAAGACGTTTTAATAAGTTAATTTGTATAAAGGATCAGCCCAACGAAAATATAAAAGTAACTGATTTAAAAGATATTTTATAATTTTTCTAATATTATTATGAGATTAATAATAATAGCAAGTCAATGTTAGATAACAGTAGTTTAGTAGATATTTTTGAAGGAAAACATTTAAAACAAGCTAACCAAAGAACAGTGAGGTAAAATTGATAAGTAATTTTCTTTTAAGGAATTAAAAGATCAAATTAACAATCTTAAAATAAACAAGGCTCCAGGGAATAGATGCTATAATACTTGAGTGATATAAATGAATGCCTGACAATATATTAAACAAAAACTTTTGAAGAAATTAAAACTGGATAAAATACCCCCCTTCCTGAAGATACTCTCTTGTTAAACCCAGGCTTCATTCCAGCAGAATGGAGAACTGCCATCGTCATCTCCTTGCACAAAGGTGGTGATACTACTGTCCCTGGAATCTATTGCCCCATTAGCTTGACAACTCTGATCTGTAAAGCCATGGAGCATATTATTATGGCTCTCATAAACAAGGATATAGGCAATCTCCAAGCACTTGACCCCACCCAGTTCGGATTCATCAAGGGCAGAACTTGCCTGTTGAACCTGATTGACTTCTTTGAGACTGTCACCAAGGTCCTGGATGAGGGAAAGTCAGTGTATACAGCTTACCTTGACTTGGCTAAGGCCTTTGACACAATCCCCCACTCGGGCATCATTGAAAAGTTGACACAACTTAATGCAAATCCCTATCTCTTCAGGTGAGTGGCCAACTGGCTCACCAACAGGACCCTCAAAGCTAAAATAGGTGCTTAAACCTCTGATAGCAGACCTGTCACTAGTGGAGTTTCCCAGGAATCTGTCCTAGGATTCCTACTATTTGCCATTCACTTCTCAGAAGTCCAGGTAAAGACAAAAGGCTTGTGGCTGACCATGTTTCTGGATGACTGTAAATTGGGTGCTGTCATTAACTCCCCAAATGATGTTAATATACTGCAAGAGGGTCTCACAGCAACTAATGACTGGTGCCAAAGTCATGGCCTCAAACTAAGCACAAAAAAATAACATCCTACCATTCATCAAAAACATGGCCCCTAGTGATTACCACAGCAACAGCAACTCCCTAAGCACACAACCTGTGGTGAGAGATCTGGCCACTCAAGTTGATAACAACCTCACATTCGACCATCATGTAGAGGCAATGGTCAGAAAATCCTTTTACTTGGTTCATCTGATAGGTAAAGGGATTGCATCCAAAAAAAGGAGGTTATTACCTCTCTGTACTCCTCCTTCATTAGACCAATAATTGAGTATAATGCCCTGTGTTGTATGTACCTCTTAAAACATCTGCCCCAACTGGAAAGGTCACTGAAACACCTCACAAAGAGAATCCATGGATTCCAACACCTGTCTTATGCGGACAGGCTCAAATCACTATTTCTCTATTTGGTATTATACAGATTGCTCATGGGGGATCTGTGTCTCTCCTACAAGGCAATCTTGAACTCTGCCCTACTAGAGATGCTCCATATCTGTAAGTCTAACTCCTCATGCATTACCCGCATGAAAGGCCTGAATTTAATATGCGACATCAGCAAAACCTGATGGAGAGACCGGTTTGCCTCCAAGATGCTGCCCCATCTCTGGAATAGACTTTCCATACATGTCAAACAGAGCACCTCACTGACCCTCTTCAAGTTCACCCTTGATCAGTGGA
Source organism: Protopterus annectens (assembly GCF_019279795.1). Lineage (NCBI taxonomy): Eukaryota > Metazoa > Chordata > Ceratodontiformes > Protopteridae > Protopterus > Protopterus annectens. Next base: position 1,617,683,850 of record NC_056726.1, read on the forward strand.
TGGGAAACCAGAAATTTGTTCCAGGGGTTCCACCTGTGTCCCTCATTGACAGGGATGACAGCTGCTGACTGAGATTTCTTTTTGGGGATAAACTCTTGGCTAGGCTTGTAAAGGCCCAAGGGCCATTAGCCTCATAACCTCCTATGATCCTATGATCCTATGATCTTAAAACCAGATAAAGATCCTGTATTATGCTCTTCCTATCATCCCGTTTCACTTTTAAATATAGTTTACAGGATAGTTATGTCTATTTTAGCAAAAAGGTTAAAATTTATGTTACCAGGATTAATAAATAATGATCAGGCATGTTTTATATTAAATAGAAGAGTTTGAGATAATATTATAAGACTTATTTCCTTAATAGATATGGCTATAAAAATAAAAAAGAACAGTCTATAATAAGTAGGGATATGGATAAAGATTTTGATTCAGTAAACTGGCCTTATTTATTCAGAGTACTCAATGAATACGATTTTTCTCCAGAGTTTATTAAATTTAATCAAAACACTTTATGATAATTCGGTATATTATGTTAAAATAAGCCTCTTTCTTTCTAGTTCATTCAAAATATTAAAAGGAGCAAAGCAAGGCTGCCCTTTATCTCCTTTGTTATTTGCAATAATTATAATTATAATTATAGAGCTTCTTGTTTATTACTTTAGGTCTAATAAAAAAGTCAAGGAATTTATGCAAATGGAAATTATACCTCCAAAATTCAGCTATTTCAGGTGTTAGATTGTTAACAAGTGGAAATATTGAAATTTGACTAGAACATATAATTAATTATATGAATTTTTTTTAAAAAGATCTCAAGTTTAAGGGTTAATCATAATAAAACAAAACCTCTACTAAATATAATAATGACGTTTTTTCAGTAGTTAAAAATTATTCTTAAGATCTTCATGAATAGGAAACTCTTCGATTTATTGAAAAAAATTTACATAGAAGTTTTTACATAGAGTTTTTTTATAACTCCTCATAAAGTTGCATTAATATATAAATTAGAAAAAATAAAATGCTGGAGATGTAATGAAGTCTTTGATGCTGATTAGATTCATATGATAATCGTATATAAAATGGTGCCTTCCATTTGGATGGAATTTAGAACATTTTCTCAAGCATTGTGGACAGATAATTGTATTATCACAGATTCTTTAATATTATTTAAAACTCCAATCCTAGATTCTATACCAGTTTCACAAATACCTCTTCTTTGGGCTATCCTAACTATAGCTTAGCTAGAAAAGTTTTAACCATAAACTGGAAATGTAAATTTACCCTCTCTTTTAATGAATTTGTGTGCTTGGCTAAGTCTGTATGTAAAAAAAACAATTGTCAACTACAAAAATGAGAGCTTTTAATGTTACACATCATTATATTTTCTGGCAAAATCTAAGTGATTCACTAAAAAAGTACTAATGGTGTGGTGGTATATATATAAATTTCTTGTTATCAACATTGTAAATATTTATTTATTTTGCTTTGATATGTTTGAATATCTGACTGATATTCTAAAATCAAACAAAAACAAATAAATAAAGATGGGGTCCTTGGAGCAATCAGTGGATTTGTATGAGTGAAATACAAAAATGAAAGGTGAAAAACAGACGATATAAATCAAGCAGAAAAGGAGAAGAAAGGTCTTGGTATCATTTGATAGTTTCATTGATCTAGCACAAGACGGTATAATGTTCAACTAAGTAAGGTCAAAATACTCATGCTATTATTGAAGGGAGAGAGAGCATGCATGGGAAAAAAATTTTGATGAGACGTTTAACAGAGAATAAATGCAGTCCACAGGACTGAAATGATATAGTGATATTTCCTGCTAGCAGAGGGAGTGTTTACAAACATGGAGAGGGAAAAGTCAATGTTTGCATGATTATATGGGTCAGTAGAGAAGGAGAAAGGTGGCCATTCTTGCAAATGATGCAGCATGGATACTGACTTACTATGTAAGGAAGTGTGTCTCATTTAAAGGGAAGGAAGCTGGAACACAATGGCATAGTCAGTTCTCATACAGGGGAGGTGGACACCAAGTCAAGCAGTAGTGCTTAAAATCCTATCAGCTTTTTTGCATTTTCTGTTGTTAAATATACTTTTGAAGTTATCTATTTTCCATTTTACAGAGAACAAACTGCTCAGTTTCCCTTTGGAAGTCTTTGCAATAGTCATTTTTGGTTTCTTGATTTGATTTCTTGCTTCTGTCTTTGCCTTAGTTCACTTAAATAATAATTTAGGTCAGATCACATATCAACAAAATGTATTGCCCTTTTCTCCGCTGTGGTATGACTATCAAATCGGTATATAAAATTCAGAGGGTGGAGCCCTCTATACAGAAGTTAGCGAGGACCTGCTCCCATGGACAAAAAGTTTTTCTGTGTGCTCTTTCAAGGTTTTTTGATATCTATTTTTCAGGAAATGATGAGCCAAATATATATTCTTTGAAAACTCATAGGTAAACCAGGGTGCTAACTGCGCTATACATTGTAGATTGGGGGGAAAGGTAATCATGCTGCACTTTTTTGCATTTAATATAAAGCCTTTCACTGTACATTATTGATCTGTAAGAACCAGTTCTTACTAATGCACTTCTGTATCAGTAGAGAAATGGACACCCAGCTTTCAGTCATAATCAAATTTGATTAGTCATTGGTCGTTTATTGCAATCCAGCCTGAGTGAATGAAGTGAGTCATATTAGATATCTGCTCATACTAAGAGATAGCACACTCGTCTTTGGTGCAGAGGGCTGTGTGTTCTTTTCCCACATCAGGTAGTTGCATTCATTTTCAAGAACTGACACTGCAGTGCATCATAATGGGTGATGCACTTCTGAGTGAGCCATCATTCAGATGAGATGTTAAACCGAGTACTCATCTGCCCGAGTTGGTGGTAGTTCAGGTGGAGAAAAAAATCTCTTGAGACATATCAAAAAGAGCAGGATAAGTTCTCCTGTGCACTGGCTAAATTTCTCCTTGTCATTATAAATAACACAATGGGTCTCATCTGAAAAGAGTCTGCAGATGACAATTTATACCAAGGAAAAGAGAGGTAAAGTTGGGTATCATCAACATTATGACACTGCACAGCTCTGATTCTACAGTCTTATCCAACGTAGGGCCAAAACACCAATGAAACATGGAAGTGACTGGATATGACAATGAAGAGTTTATCCTGAACTCTACCTGTTGTGGAATAACCTGAGTGGTAAGAGATCAAAAATCTCATAAAAAGTTCATTTGGCTCCACAGTAACTCCACAGATCCTCTAAAAGAATGTTGTAATGCTGAGAAAAGATCAAGAAGGATGAAAACAGAAAAAAGCATAATAACTAAATAAATAAATACACAGTATATACCCTTACAATGTCATTACAGGCCTGTAAAAGGGCCATCTCAGTAATACCTTCTTTCAGAGCTGAATCAAGTTGTGAACAAACAGCTGTCTCAATAGCCTTGCCTATAAAATGAAAGTTAGTGATTTAGTAGTGGATCCTCCGACTTCACAAATCTCAACCTGCTGTTGTGATTTCTCAGGATTTATCTGCACTATTCCCTGGATAGAAAATACAGACCCTCCAGAGACTCCTTATTCCTTAAAAAACTCTGATGCTGAAGAGTCCATCTCTTCTGCCTCTCCGCCTGAGGAATTTTTTCCTTTGGGAAACCTTGCATGCCCATGGGAACAATTTTTTTCAGACTCCAGGAAAAGGTTCAGAACCATACCTCCAGTTCTCTCTGTTGTAGATGATGGGGTCCCAGACACACATCACCATTTATACAAGGCTCCTAGCAGATGGGTCCTAAGGCTGTAGCATCTACCTCTGATGGGGTAAAAGTTTACACTTCTGCTACTCTGTCAGCTAGAGCCTTGAACTGTCAATTTATATGATGCAATATCAAGAATTTATGCTAGACCAGTTAACTAAAAACTGTCCTCTGATGAACCCAAAGCTATTAGATGCTCCCATGGACAAGGCTAATTTATTTGGTCCACCTGCACAACAGGTACTGAAGAAGATGGAGGAGAAAGCAAAATCTGTACGAGGCAGAAATCAATCCAGAGGTGCCTACAGGTGATGCCAGTGGCAGCAGCCACCACCACTGCATCAGGACAATCACAGTGACTTGGCTCTGAAGAACTGGCATTACATCACAAGGACAAGTGGTTTTTTTACTGAGCTTCTCGTTGGGTTTTTTTCATTTCCTACCCAGGAAAGAGAGAGGAAGATGCCACCAAACCTACCACCAAAAAAAAGGTAAGAACAAAAAAAAAAATTATTAGTAATTAAAGAGAGGCTGTGGAAAGGTCATCTATGGAACAAAAATGGAGGCCTATTCTCGACCTGTCCACTTTAAACACATTTCTCATTGTTCCAAAATTCGATTTCTTGCAGGATCAGAGCATTATCAATTCTCAGCATTGCCCTTTGGCTTATATCTACTGCCCAGAGTGTTCACGAAATGCCTGGCATCTACCTGGATGACTGCCTGATACAAGCGGACAACATGAACAAACTAACAGAAGACTTACAAAGAGTCATTTACCTGCTCCTGGGATATACAGTCAATATAAAAAGTCAAGGCTGATACCATCCCAAAGAATAAAGCAAATGGCATTTCTAACCATTTAACAAAGCAGAACCATCTGACAGCATGAAAAGTACTGCAAGCCCTGGGCTTCATGGCATCCTGCATAATACTGGTTCATCATGCAGCTGCATATGATGAAAGCTACAGTGGTACCTAAAATTTATGGTCTCAACACAAGCACAGCCTAGAAACCAAGATTCAGCATTCAACCAAGCCAAACCATCATATGGACTCAAGACCAACTGCACCTGCACATAAATCTAAAGGAAATGCTGGCAGTAAAATTGGCAATCCAGTCATTCAGTCCATTTCTCCGAGAAGATCATCTGATGGTAAGGACAGACAACACCACAGTGATGTGGTACATCAACAAACAGGACGGATGGCACTGGACCTATGGAATGTGGCTCTGAGCTACAACATTCAGTTAAAACATTCTAGCAGATATATTAAGCAGAACTACCACGGATGCCCACGAATGGATGCTGCATCCGGACATCTTCAAGGCCATCACAAGAAGATGGGGACTCCCAGAAATAGACTTATTTTCATCCCCACACAATCACCAGCTAAAGAAATTCTGACTTGCATGGAAGGTGGACTCCCTATCTTTCAGTTGGGAAAACCTGTCAGCATATGCATTCCCACCACTTCCTTTGATGCACAAGGTGCTATTGAAGATCAAAGAGGACCGGCCAATGATCATTCTGATAGCTCCAGACTGGCCAAGGCAACATTGGTACCCATTACTAAGGAGCCTGTCTTGGGAACTAATATGGACACTACCCCTGGTTCCATTACTGTTAACACAGAACAACTACAACATCCTGCATCCAAACCTGAAAACTCTGCAGCTGACTGCCTGGAACATCACATAAGATCAATTAACCCAAATTTATCCCAAAGGGTTAAAGACATTATGCTTCAACAAGAAAAAATTATGCAGCAAAATGGGGAGAACATGTGTCACTGGTAAACATAGCCAGCATCTTGGAATACTTGGCAGAGCTCTTCCACACAGGCCTGTCCTATTCTTCCATCAAGATACATGCATCAGCTATCTCAGCAGAATACAGCTTGGATCCTCCAGTATTCTCACACCCTCTGCTCAGGCAGTTTCTAAGAGGAATTAAAATGTAAAACCTCCGAAACCACCATTGCCAACATGGGACTTGAACTTTGTGCTAGAGAAATTGACACTTCAGCAGCAACAGCAGAATTACAATTCTTATCATGAAAGACTGCTTTTCTGCTGGCAATCACGCATTAATGGCAGTACAACCCTTCCTGATCTTCCATCAAGACAGAGTGTCCATGAGAACTAATCCTACATTCATGCCTAAGGTGGTATCCAGAGTATCTTTAAATCAGGCTATCCACCTACCTACCTTCCCCAACCCACAGAAAAGACTGCTACATACCTTGATGTGCATAGACAGTTACGCTTACTACCTGACAGAACCAAGAGCAATAGGCTTCTGGTAGCATATGCAATAGGAAGGAAGGAAAAGCAATTTCAAAACAAACAATCTCCAAGTGGATAGGAAATTGCATTAGATTTTTGTTACTCCCACCATGGAAGAAAACTCCAGAGAACATCAGGCCTCACAGCCACTACCACAGCTTTCTTCACGGTGGCTACTAAGGACATTATAGAGGCTGCTACTTGGACCTCCGTGCATACATTTGCCAAGCATTATAATTTACCTTTATACTCTAGATCCCGAGCAAGTTTTGCCACTGCTGTGTTTGGGGATCCTAACTACACCATAATCTCTTTTTCCTCCTCCCTAGTTTAGCTATGGTATTCTGGACTGCAGATGCATCCTTGAAGGACATAGTACAGTTTTGTACCTACCATAAATGTAGATGTCCGATAGGAATGCATCTGCCTTCCCTCTGTGGTACTCCTAGGTATTTGGCCATCTTATAGCTAGCTGGGGATCTATTATGGTGTATTTGTTTGTATATATGTACATACATGCTTATTTTTGTGGTTGCTCTCTACTATTTGGAATCATTGGCATTTATCCAAATTTAGCCTTCCAAGAGGGCACCTGGCATCTGAAACACTGAGGAAAATGGCGTCGGCTGATGCCTTTATACCTGAATAACTGCAGCTATGATGTCGGGTGAAGTGCTGACCAGCCAGCAGCCAGAAGACCAGACTTTGGAATGGACAACCCATTTGTAAGGACTGCAGATGCATTCCTATCGGACATCTACATTTATGGTAGGTACAAAACTGTACTTTGTCAAAATTCTTCTTCTTCACAGTTTTTCAGTGTATGATTATCCAAAAAAAATGGGTTTCCAAGAATCATTGCAATGCTGTCAGGCTCTCTAGACTTCCCTTTCCAGAAAATTCTGATAATGTTATACAAGGAATCCAGGGCATATCTAAACAATTCTATGATGGTTTGTAATTGAGTATGCTGTAGCCCGGTAAGAGATTTATTTTGATTTATATTTTATTTCATCTTATTTTTTTCCCATTGTTTTCACTGTTTGTGGGAAGAAAGGTGTACCTTGTAAGCAAACACATTTGCTTTGATTTATATTTTGTTTTACCTCTGTTTTTCACTGTTTGTTGTTAGAAAGTAATAGGTTTTAGACAGACAAACTCTAGCCATTCCCAGGATCCTAGACAGTTATAAATTCACAGACTACAGGTAGGGCAATTCAGAGCTTATCAAACAATCTGGTGTTGGTTTATGTTTGCCTGGTAAGAGAAGATGTATTTTGATTTGTATTTTATTTTTTACTACTGTTTTTCACTATTTGGGGAAAGAAAAAGATAGCTTGTAGACAGGAAGAATTACTTTGATTCATATGTTATTGTTTTTCATCTATCCATCCCAAGGGACCTACAAATCTATAAATTCACATGCACTGCATTGAAGCAATCGTGTGGTTTTCTAAACAATCTTGTGTTGGTTTGTGATCAGCTGTGCAGGTGCCTGGTAAGAGAAGATTCATTTTGATTTATATTTTATTTTTACCACTGTTTTTCACTGTTTGTAGGAAGAAAAGGGTAGCCTGTAGACATCTTTTTTTATATTTTGTTTTAAATGGATAGGTTTTAGAAAGGTAAACTCTATCCATCCTAAAGGGCCTAGTCAGCTATAAATTCACACAAACTGCAGACAGGACAAACCAGAGCTTATCCAAAACAATCCTGTGTTGGTTTGTTATTTACTGATCTTTACTGATAAAAAAGAGATGTGACTGCAAGTGTTAGTGAGGAGAAGCTAATGCTAACTGTAAGAACTGATTTACGTTCATAGGTTGGTATTAGGCTATCGGCCCTGGGGCCTATACAAGCCCAGCCAAAAAGGTACCCTGGCTTTTGCCACCCAAGAAAATTATTTTCCTGTGCTACTGTCGAGCAGAGCCACAGAGGTGATCCCCGGGGTGAATTTCCTATTTCCCATCCAATCATCAAGATTTTCCTTGAAGAGTGCTAATGAGGAGCTTTGTTTGATATAGATAGGTAGTTTATTCCAGAGTATGGGAAGTCTCTGGGACAGGAATCTATCCCTCATTTGTTACTTATGTAGCAAGCAGCTTGCTACACTTCCAGAGCACAAGAGATTTTTTCTGTCTGTATTATTATTATTATTATTATTATTATTATTATTATTATTATTATTATTATTATTATCATTATTATTTTGATGCCTACCACTGCCACCAGTATGTGATGACCACCAATTTGCATCATCCCCATGCTGGGCCAGTAATCAAGGAGCCTGAATCCTCAACACTGACACTGGAGATGGTCATGCACTTGGAATACAAATGGATACACTCAGTATTTCCAGACAAAGACCTCTCTGCTTCAAGTATAATTTCCCTTAAGAGCACACAGGAAACACAGTCAGCCCAGGGTCTAGATGTATCTTTATCTGTCTCCCTCCAGATCCCCAGTAAGAATCCCCACTGGTACAGCCATAGGGTTAGGTCCTCAGCCGTGTGTCCAAGCCAAGTCCTCCAGTACCCTCTCTGTAAACCCAGTGCTTCGTGTGCCTGCCCCATGTAGCTAACACACACACTTTTTAAGATTTAATTTTCACACACACACACACACACACACACACACACACACACACACACACACACACACACACACACACACACACACACACACACACACACACACACACACACACACACACACACACACACACACACACACACACACACACACACACACACACACAGACACACACACTCACACCTGGGAAAGGCTGGCACAGATTATCTACTCTCACAACTTTGCTCAGACTATAAGGTAGTTATGCCACCAGTCAGTTACTGTAAGGCTCTTGAAAGGGTATCCAATTATACTGCATAATATTAATACTAATACAAATGGTAGTAGTTGACCAAGATGGCTAGGCCTTCTGGAGTGGCCAACACAGTGTCACCAAATAAATATAAGCACTCCCCAAGGTTAGATACTTTCTTCAAGGACCAGCCACAATAAAAGTTTTAAATATATTTAATAATAAATAATCAAAGTACAAAAAATACTGAATATATATTTACAATAAACCACAAAGTTCAGATAACGTGAAATATCAAAAAGAACATTGATGGACAGACTCAGACAAATAAAGAAAAACAATATCTAAACTAAGCATTGCTATATTCCTGACTGAATCTAAGAGAATTATTGCTCCCTAGTTAAGTTACTTACTAGGTCAAGGCAAGATAGTGTGGGTGAGGGTCTTTCGAGTCAGGCTTCCCAAACATAATACTCTATACCCTGAGATCTCTCTTTGTAAGATCTAAAATATAATTTACAAAAGGGCTGTCAGAATGACCTCATCTTGTCAACTGGCTTTAGGTTATCACAGTATTCCCCTTTGAAGCTGAGACAGGAATTTAGCACAGATGGCCACAATACACATCCATTATGGCAGTGCCTGAAGCCTCCCCACTTTTTACTGAGCTAATGGACAAGGGCTCTTCCCCAGACCCAGCGTCTCCAGTCCCATTCAGCACTGTGGGGTGCCTTTTAATGGTTTAATAGCTTGTTTACATTTGCCTTATTTTCCTTAAAATTAACCTCTGCTGTGCCAGTATCCTCTACTAAAACATATACATTTAATTCAGCTACAATAATACATGTACATTTCTATGATTTCAGCAGGGTGTACTGTTGATACAATTCAACACAAGTAAAGTTCACAAAAGCAGTTTCAGCATATGCCTCTGTACAAAATCAGTTTGATATACAAATGACATACTGTTGTAATACATTTGTAACACAAGCATCTTGCATAAATTAGTTTGATATTCAAAGAACATATCATTCTTTACAAAACTCCTGCTGGCTATGCTGGCACTTGCGCATATCATCACAATTTTTTTTTGGGGGGGGTGCTTCAACATGGAGGTGCCAGTTAACCAATTATGTTTAAGGTGGTCTACAGAACTCTATGAAAGGTTTAAGAAGGACTGAAAACTTTAAAAATAGACTGAAAAAAGACAAACTTTCTGACAAAATACTTGGTACTTTTTTGGCAACATTAAATGATGCACCTCAAGCACTTTTATTTTTTGATCATTCACTCTAACAAATACAACTAACTTAACTAACAAAAAAAACTTTGCTATCAATCTTTGTACCATGTTTTAAAGACACAGGACATAATTAGAAACTTAATTGCATGAGAATTTGTAGCTACAATTAAATACTTAAAAGAAAATGTGGTAGCAGTTTGAGTTAGATGCTTGCAGCATGGATTTTAATAGTCCTCTACCTTTAGCATTGTCCTGAAACAAGGCCCATACTTTTTCCTAAAAGATAATGCTTTTGCATCATTATTAAAGTTTTCACTCCACTGTACATGCTAGACTTGCTGTTGTGGCTTGTTGTTGCTTGTGTTCCTATTCTTGTTCTTGATGCAGAATATATACCCAGGGACTCATCAATGTGTGTGTATATCTTGAGGTATGCCTACACTTTGTTGGTGTTAGTGTGATGATCAAAGGTACTCATTGAATATACAAGCAACTAAACAAACCTACTCATTTAACAGCACCTCTTCATGGCCAGAACAATTATTAGTGGCCATGAAATAGTATGCAGAGGCTTGAGCAGGCCATATAATCAACACATTATACAGACATGCAAACAAGTGCAGACAGGACAATATGAGACACACACATGTTGAATTAAATAAGTAAGAAGAAGGGGAAGATAAATGAGGAAGGTGAACTTACATGCAATTAGATTAGTGCACAAACAGTATTAATTAAATATATTTTCATGTATGCAAGTAATCCTATAGACTTAGGTACTCATATATAAATAAAAACAAAATGCTGACAAATGATGTGAAAGGGACACACAGCTACAGTGTAACAAATACAAGTAAATGTGATATAAGTGTTTATACAATGCCGAGTTGAGATAACAGCTATCAAGGTCTGTAGATACATTGGTGGATATTTGCATATACTATGGTCATTGCATATCAGATGTGTATTCAGAAAGTAATCTGTTGTAGCAAACAGTATGGTGTATTCCACACCTAACATATGAAACATAAAACAAATAAACTCTACAGCTGTTGTCTTATGCACTTCAGAAATGGATATTCTTTCCATTTGTTGCCACTTGTAACTATACAAAGGGTATTAACCACAATGAAGGAGAAAAAGGTGCAATTGTAGCTTAGAAAACAGTTATCCACACCTCAATGGAACTCCAGAAGACAGGAAACAATAGATGGGCTTAACACAGTTTTAATGCAGTAAGAAAGCACGCCACATAAATGATACTCCTTGAAAATACGTTTTCATCCTCAACTTCATCAGATACAACTAACAAACTAAATTACATGCCTTAAATACTTCAATTAAATACAAATTCACCTATAAAAACAGTGCATTCTATAGTATAGAATATGGAAAAGGAAAGTTTAGTTTTTTTGTACTTGAGGAGATCTCAAGGGATATGAAGGGTTGTATGTGGGAGACCAGAACTGAATACAGGAAACTTTACTGGCAGATTTTTTAGAAGCCAGTAGGTTCCCTGGACTAAATGATGGCTTATCCCTGGCCCCAGTTTTAAAGCTGAGAGTGGCAAGATTATAACATTTACAAAAAAAGTATACAAATGTGGCATTTGATTGTGTTGAGTCCCTGCATAGTGAGATCCCGTAGTTATGTTTAATGTGAAGCAGTTGTGAGCTTTAGATCTAAAAGAAGGCACATGAATACATTTTTATAAATTTTATTAACTTATATATCAAGTTTTCTTTATGATTTATTACCCTTAAGGAGAGATGTTGTTTTAACATTTATTGATGCAAGCAGTTACAGGGTTTATTTTACATTATGAATTGTATTAGAAAGAACTTTTAAAGTGTATAATCATTGTAAATGAAGTTATTTATATTAGTAGAGGTGAAAAGGATTGTGGGTAAAGCCTATAGCATGTTAATTTTAGTGATGCACTGTTTTTATTGGTGAATTTGTATTTAAGGAATGTAATTTAGTTTGTTAGTTGTTCAACAATAAAAAAGACAAAACCAACTGCTACACAAGAAGGAGCCAGGGATCTGCACACCAAATTCAAAAATCCATAAAAAATGTCCAAACCAAGTAAGTAAACTTGTGCTAAATGTTTATTTAAGCCACAAAGTCTCTGTTTAGCTTTTTGTCGGTGACTCCTCACCAACTTCCTCAGAACAGGAAATAAACACATTCAACACATCCTGTTTAAATACTACAATATAACTCCCAACTTTTGCCACACTGCCACCTGTGGTCGGAATACCAAATTTTCAATATATTAAAAAGAACATACAAAAAGGCATAAGACTATTTAAAAACATATATATATATAAATATAAAACACTCCCTTAATGATATAAGATTAAAAAACAATAAGTCAATGGCCAACAGGCTTGACTTGGAAAAAAGGAACCAGAAATATGTATTAAAATACAATAAAATAAATAACTCACTTCATGGTTAATAAATTGGACCCATGATGGAGCAATGCATGTACAAATTTTTTTTTTAAAAAACAAAAGCTACTGAAAAACATGTATCATAATTTTGCATGTTAACGTATGAAATAGCCAAACTACCTTATCAAACTTTTCAATTTCAAAACACAAGAAATTGACAACATGTTGTTCAAGCCTGGAAAATGGTATGCTTCCAACCTCAATTGCCAAAGCAATTCTCTGAGTTCCAACAAATAGGAAACAGGGCCCCCCCTGTTGTCATGCACAATATGATCAATCAATGTGCAGCTAAACCCATGCCCTGGGCACTCGCTAATGTATTTAGCAAGTGCATTAGCCATTTTTTCTTTCTTGATGGCATATAGATGTTCATATAGGCGCTCATGCAGTTTCCAGTCAGTTTTCCCTATATAGAAAGCCGGACATGAAGAACACTGGGCCAGGTAAACCACATGTGTGCTGGCACAGTTGAACCTCCCCTGGATTTTATACTTTCTCTCTCTCATCACAAAATAAGTTCCTGCTTTCACATAATGGCAGTATCTGCACATGTTGCATATGAACATGCCCGAACGTGCCTGAGTAGGTCTAGGTTTCCTTTCAAGGATGTTTTTTTAAGTTGGAACCTCTCTTGTAAATGACTTCAGGATTTAACCCTAAAGCTGAAGGGCCTTGATTGTCTGGTGTCAGTAAACACCAATTATTCATTATAATAGAAGCGATAGCCCCCACATCCAAACTGTAAGTAGTGATGAAGCTGCAGGCATGAATAAATCTAATCCGAGTATCATCAATGGACACACCTTGATCTGAACTAGACTGTCCCAAAATGGGGAGATATGCCCCATTCACCCTCTTACAACTTACCTCATTGCAGATGTCTGAAGTCAGATGCCCGGGATAACCCCTATTCAAAAAGAGGTCTCTGATAAACTCACATTCCTTTAAAAAATCACTGTCCCATGTCATCATCCAGGCCGCCCGGACCAGTTGGCCCTTGACTATCGACCTCTTCTGATGAAAGGGGTAGTTGCTTTCAAAGTGCAAATATGAGTTTGAAAAAGTAGGTTTGCGATGGATGTTGGTCATATATCAACCCCTAGAGTTATCCTTAGACAGATCAACGTCCAAATAAACAATTTTCTCCATGGAAAAGTTGGAGGTGAACCTAAGGAATTCAGTAGATGTATTAAAGCATTCCAAGATAGAGTCTGCTACTTATCTCCCCCCTTAGAGAATGATGAAAATGTAGTCCAAAAATTGGGTATACAATAGGACTTTCTCCTTTAATAATGGGTTAAGAAAGACAAACTCTTTCTCCCAGAATGCCATTACCAAATTGTCTACGCTGGCCCCACAATGGGAACCCATGGGGCACCCCTATCCTTTGATGGAACCATCGATTGTTGAAGGAGAAATAATTGCATGTAAGAGCTATGTCTAGGAGTTCTCTGACCATCAAAATTTCTTTGGCAGGAGCTTGTTTCAAAATCAAAATCGCTTGAATCCATTCCAATGCTACTGAGTGGAGGATAGAGGAATACAAGTCTATCGCATTAATAGTGAGGAAATGATTCTTGGTTTTGAATGGAATCCAATTCACTTTGCCTAAAAAAGACCAAGAATCCTTTGAGATGTGCTCCTCACTGATGACATACATTTTCAAGATAGTGTCCACAACCTTGCTCCAGCATACGTCATACTCCCCCTAGCGCTAACCAACTGGTGCATGGGCGAATCCAACATATTCTTATGGATCTTAGGGTTACCAAATAAAGCTGGAATCTTGGGGTTGGATATAGAAATAAAATTGAGCACATCCAAATCTATCACCCCATTAATAAATATGTCATCGTAATAAGAGCGGACACGTGATATGTTGATGTTCAACTCGTTTTTAGATACCTCAACATACATCTCAGAGGCCAGAATAGCTACCATTCTCTTAATATAATCCTCCACATCATAGCCACTAGACCTCCCCCTTTGTCCGGCTGCATCACTCTGACCCCCGAGTGACATAGCAGTTCAAGCAATGCCAATTCCTCCTTAGTAGTATTGAAGCCAACATTCTTCTTGGTTTTGAGGGTAGCACAAATGCCCAGGTCACATAGTTGATCAAAGACATTGACTGAAGGAAGCAGGGGTGGATTAAAGGTGTTGGGAATGGAAAAAGCCTTTGGAGAAGAACACTGGTCCCCTAGTAGTAGATGTAAATTCAGTTTCCTGGAAAAATTTTAGGTCAACCAATGTGTTAGCCAAATTGGCCTGCGGGCTGGTATGAAAGATAGGCCCTTAGCCAGAAGATCAACCAGAGGTGGAGGAAAAGAAACCCCGGAAAAATTATAAATCTTAAAATCCCTTCCGGTGTTGAATATTATCTCAAAGGAAGACTGCCCCAATTTAGAAGGGCCAGCCTATATCCTAGTCAGTTTCTCCTATTTCTGGGTCTGTTCTTGAACTTTCATCCTGGAGACGGTTGGGGTGACGAGGCTGGGTTCCAAAAATTTGAGCCCTCATCTTCCAAAGGAGGATTAGTCGATTTATTAAGTGAAGCTATCCGGTCACTCCTTTGAACTGGATTATATTCAGTAGAGTCATCTGAAGGGCCCCCATCATGGCCATTATTAACCATATCAGATCTAACTTCTTCAGTTCCATTTCGATCATCTGAACACCAAGCTAATGTACCCACATAATTGCCTTGGGACTTAGGAGACTTAGGATATGCTAAGCCCTCCTTATAAGCTTTAATGTCCCTTTGCAACTTTTTAACTTTGTTAGCAGTTATTTTGGAAACATGCTGGTCTATACTAGTGTAGATCCGGTCGTAATCAAATCTATATCTAGAAAAATGAATGTCCTTCCTGATAGCTTCATCTAAAATAGTTAGCTCCTCTGAAAGAGAGGTAACTGCCTCCTGGTAATGATGGCAGATTAAATTTAAGAGCTCAAACCCATGCTTATCAAAGAGAGAAATTAAATCTTTATGGAAGGCCGATCCTTCCTCCAGGCCCATAGGATACTACCATGAACGGAGCCCTTTGGGTACTATTTTGGAGCACTGACATTCTCCAGAATAGGCAACCTCTAACTGTAACTTTCTTAACTTAATTAATTTTTGATCGAACAGATTTAATTTCTGAGGTAATTCGATGCTCCCGGAACTACTCTGTTCAAAAACAGAGTGTCTAGAAATATTATGGAAGCAAAACAGGCACTTCAACCAATTGTTTAGAACTGGCTGTAAAAAACCTTGATCCACTCCATTAAGGTTATTGGCATTCAATGGGGTCATCACCCCCTGGGCATTCTGGCCAGATCTCAGCGTGTTCCCCAAAGCACAAGAACCCATTTGGACTATTCTCTGCAGTGATGGTGGCATGACAATAGCGTTACTTCCCCCAAAGTCTGATATTACAGCCTGTGATTGTTGCAGCCCATCCACCTCCTGAAAAAGTGGCTGTGTGGGAGTTGAAGAAAGGCCCACCAAGGACTGAGAGGTTCCCATAAGACCATCCATCCATTGGGATAATGACTCAACCTTTTGAGTCAAAAGATTTATAAGTAAGGTTAACTCTCCAGCTTGTGCCGATGGTGAAGAAGGTGTAGACACTGGTGCAGTGATCGACATGGCATCCAAACAAAAAAAAATAGCTCAATGATAAAAAAGACAAAACCAACTGCTACACAAGAAGGAGCCAGGGATCTGCACACCAAAATCAAAAATCCGTAAAAAATGTCCAAGCCAAGTAAGTTAACTTGTACTCAACGTTTATTTAAGCCACAAAGTCTCTGTTTAGCTTTTCGTCGGTGACTCCTCACCAACTTCCTCAGAACAGGAAATAAACACATTCAACACATCCTGTTTAAATACTACAATATAACTCTCAACTTTTGCCACACTGCCACCTGTGGTTGGAATACCAAATTTTCAATATATTAAAAAGAACATACAAAAAGGCATGACTATTTAAAAACATATATATAAATATAAAACCCTCCCTTAATGATATAAGATTAAAAAACAATAAGTCAATGGCCAACAGGCTTGACTTGGAAAAAAGGAACCAGAAATATGTATTAAAATACAATAAAATAAATAACTCACTCCATAGTTAATAAATTGAACTCATGATGGAGCAATGCATGTACAAACAATTTTTTAAAAAAACAAAAGCTACTGAAAAACATGTATCATAATTTTGCACATTAACGTATGAAATGGCCAAACTACCTTAACAAACTTTTCAATTTCAAAACACAAGAAATTGACAACATGTTGTTCAAGCCTGGAAAATGGTATGCTTCCAACCTCAATTGCCAAAACAATTCTCTGAGTTCGAACAAATAAGAAACAGGGCCCCCCCTGTTCTCATTTACAATCTGATCAATCACTGTGAAGCTAAACCCATGCCCCGGACACTCGCTAATGTGTTTAGCAAGTGCATTAGCCATTTTTTCTTTCTTGATGGCATATAGATTTTCATATAGGCACTCATGAAGTTTCTGGTCAGTTTTCCCTATATAGAAAGCCAGCCATGAAGAACACTGGGCTAGGTAAACCACATGTGTGCTGGCACAGTTGAACCTCCCCTGGATTTTATACTTTCTCTCTCTGATCGCAAAATAAGTTCCTGCTTTCACATATTGGCAGTATCTGCACATGTTGCATTTGAACATGCCCGAAAGTGCCTGAGTAGGTCTAGGTTTCCTTTCAAGGATGTTTTTTAAGTTGGAACCTCTCTTGTAAATGACTTGAGGATTTAACCCTAAAGCTGAAGGGCCTTGATTGTCTGGTGTCAGTAAACACCAATTCTTCATTATAATAGAAGCGATAGCCCCCGCATCCAAACTGTAAGTAGTGATGAAGCTGCAGGCATGAGTAAATCTAATCCGAGTATCATCAACCAACACACCTTGATCTGAACTAGACTGGCCCAAAATGGGGAGATATACCCCATTCGCCCTCTTACGACTTACCTCATTGCAGAGGTCTGAAATCAGATGGCCGGGATAACCCCTATTCAAAAAGAGGTCTCTGATAAACTCACATTCCTTGAAAAATCACTGTCACGTGTCACCATCCTGGCCAAAATCCGGGTATACAATAGGACTTTGTCTTTAAATAATGGGTTAGGAAAGACAAACTCTTTCTCCCAGAATGACATTACCAAATGTGCTATGCTGGCCCCACAAGGGGACCCCATGGGCACCCCTATCCTTTGATGGAACCATCATTTGTCTTTCCTAACCCATTATTTAAAGAGAAAGTCCTATTGTATACCCGATTTTTGGACCACATTTTCATCATTCTCCAAGGGGGGAGGGAAGTAGCAGACTCTATCTTGGAATGCTTTAATACATCTACTGAATTCCTCAGGTTCACCTCCAACTTTTCCATGGAGAAAATTGCTTATTTGGACGTTGATCTGTCTAAGGATAACTCTAGGGGTTGCTATATGGCCAACATCCATCGCAAACCTACTTTTTCAAACTCATATTTGCACTTTGAAAGCAAGCACCCCTTTCATCAGAAGAGGTCGATAGTCAAGGGCCAACTGGTCCGGGCGGCCAGGATGGTGACACGGGACAGTGATTTTTTAAAGGAATGTGAGTTTATCAGAGACCTCTTTTTGAATAGGGGTCATCCCGGCCATCTGATTTCAGACCTCTGCAATGAGGTAAGTCGTAAGAGGGCGAATGGGGTATATCTCCCCATTTTGGGCCAGTCTAGTTCAGATCAAGGTGTGTTGGTTGATGATACTGTGATTAGATTTACTCATGCCTTGCAGCTTCATCACAACTTACAGTTTGGATGTGGGGGCTATCGCTTCTATTATAATGAATAATTGGTGTTTACTGACACCAGACAATCAAGGCCGTTCAGCTTTAGGGTCAAATCCTCAAGTCATTTATAATAGAGGTTCCAACTTAAAAAACATCCTTGAAAGGAAACCTAGATCTACTCAGGCGCATTCGGGCATGTTCAAATGCAATATGTGCAGATACTGCCAATACGTGAAAGCAGGAACTTATTTTGCGATCAGAGAGAGAAAGTATAAAATCCAGGGGAGGTTCAACTGTGCCAGCACTCACATGTGGTTTACCTGGCCCAGTGTTCTTCATGTCCGGCTTTCTATATAGGGAAAACTGACCAGAAACTACATGAGCACCTATATGAACATCTATATACTATCAAGAAAGAAATATGGCTAATGCACTTGCTAAACACATTAGCGAGTGCCCAGGGCATGGGTTTAGCTTCACAGTGATTGATCAGATTGTGCATGATAACAGGGGGGGGCCTGTTTTCTATTTGTTGGAACTCAGAGAATTGCTTTGGCAATTGAGGTTGGAAGCATACAATTTTCCAGGCTTGATCAACATGTTGTCAATTTCTTGTGTTTTGAAATTGAAAAGCTTGATAAGGTAGTTTGGCTATTTCATACGTTAATGTGCAAAATTATTATACATGTTTTTCAGTAGCTTTTGTTTTTTTAAAAAAAAATTTGTACATGCATGTGTGTAAATGAGAGGGAGGGTAGAGCAATGGTGAGGATGCAGGGAGTAGAGTTGGTAAAGGTGGAGGAGTTTAAGTACTTGGGATCAACAATTCAGAGTAATGGTGGGTGTGGAAGAGAGGTGAAGAAGAGAGTACAGGCAGGGTGGAATGGGTGGAGAAGAGTGTCAGAAGTGAATTGTGACAGACGGGTACCAATAAGAGTGAAAGGGAAGGTCTACAAGAGGGTAGTGTGACCAGCTATGTGATATGGGTTGGAGACTGTAGCATTGTCGAAAAGGTAGGAATCAGAGCTGGATGTCGCAGAGTTAAAGATGTTAAGATTTGCACTGGGTGTGACTAGGATGGACAGGATTAGGAATCAGTATATTAGGGGGTCAACTCAGGTTGGACAGTTTGGAGACAAAGCAAGAGAGGCGAGATTACGTTGGTTTGGACATGTGCTGAGGAGGGATGCTGGGTATATTGGGAAAAGGATGCTAAGGATGGAGCTGCCAGGTAAGAGGAAAAGAGGAAGGCCTAAGATGATGTGGTGGGAGAGGACATGCAGGTGGTTGGTGTGAAAAAGCATGATGCAGAGGACAGGAAGAAATGGAAACAGATGATCCGCTGTGGCGACCCCTAATGGGAACAGCCAAAAGAAGATGATGATTGCTCCATCATGGTTCCAATTTATTAACCATGAAGTGAGTTATTTATTTTATTGTATTTTAATACATATTTCTGGTTCCTTTTTTCCAAGTCAAGCCTGTTTGCCATTGACTTATTGTTTGTTAATCTTATATCGTTAAGGGAGTGTTTTATATTTATATATATGTTTTTAAATAGTCTTATGCCTTTTTGTATGTTCTTTTTAATATATTGAAAATTTGGTATTCCGACCACAGGTGGCAGTGTGGCAAAAGTTGGGAGTTATATTGTAGTATTTAAACAGGATGTGTTGAATGTGTTTATTTCCTGTTCTGAGGAAGTTGGTGAGGAGTCACCGACGAAAAGCTAAACAGAGACTTTGTGGCTTAAATAAACATTGAGTACAAGTTTACTTACTTGGTTTTGACATTTTTTACAGATTTTTGAATTTGGTGTGCAGATCCCTGGCTCCTTCTTATGTAGCAGTTAGTTTGTTAGTTGTATCTGATGAAGTTGTGGACGAAAACTTATTTTCAAGGAGTATCGTTTATGTGTTGTGCTTTCTTACTGCATTAAAACTGTGTTAAGCCCATCTACTGTTTCCTGTCTTCTGGAGTTCCATTGAGGTGTGGATAACTGTTTCATACAAAGGGTATTGTAAAGTTAAACATATAGTACCCAAGCATGTGTTGTATGTTAATGAAAATGATAACTATTAGTATACATGCAGCTTATGAAATCTAAATGTACATTCCCCGCTCCATGTTTTTGTGGCATGCTTAATAATATTTGTGTTATTGACATACAATTATATTCAGAATACATATCTACACCTGTGTGCAGGTGTATGGAAGTACTCTGCCATTGTAATGTATACTGTAGGCCTGATCAAAGCTTATTAATGACGTCCACTTAACTGAGAACATAACATGCATGTAGGTTAAAGAATTGTTATTTCTTCCATTTATTTATGTGTATGTTAGCCATATGCAGAGCCTTCCTTCTCTCTACACTCTTATATGCTTTCCCCCTCTTTACCAACTTAAAAAAATCTGACTTAACCAAATTGGAAACTTGCTACAACAAAATAGTCCATTTTGCATCCAACCTTCCCCACCAAACCCACCATTGTATTGCTCTACATAAATTTAATTGTCTCGAGCTACCTAACTTCATCTCTACCAACTTAAATTCATACACAATATTATCTTCCATCCTGACAGTTGCCCATCCCTCAAGGAACTTGTTCCCTACTCATCATATGAAGTCTAAGATCTGCAGACAGAAACTTTATCACAGTAAACAAAGCTAACAATGCTCATGGTGAAGCCCTATTTTCAAAGCATATAGTCAAATTATGGAACTCTCTACCCCATACCCTCCAAAGCACACCTGAGTCTACCAGTTTTGAACAACTACTATTTGAACATCTATCCAAGAACTTGCATTGCTCCTGTGCCAAACCTGACTGACAAGATATCTATAACTCTCCCAACACACTGTCCACTCCTTATCTCATTTTCTCCCTCTCCTCAGTGTTTATTACTACTCAAAAATAAATATATATATCAAGGAAAAGTCATTTGGTCATAACTATTATTTAATATGTACACACTACTAACTTTATTTTTTTCTCGCAGTGATCTTCACTGAAATGCTTGTAGTTTTCTTTTTGAACCTGTATCTACTAGAAAAATGTACTGAATACTACTTTGTATAGACCAACTAGAAGATATGTATTCTGCATCTTATTGTATATATACTGTTGTACTATTTAATTATTGTATATTGCTTGTATTTCTGTGGAGCTTTTCTTCCCAGGCCTCTGTTGAAAATGGGCTTCTGGCCCAGTCAGACTTCCCCGGTAAACAAATGTAAATAAATAAATAAATAAATACCGATGATGGTTTTGTCAGTTTACACAACTGTAAATTTTAAAATATTGAGAAATATCATGGATACTTGGGCAATCATTCTAATAATAGTTATAAATGATGAAAAAAGCATTTTTAGCAAAGTGTATGTTGTAAATTGTAAGGTTGTGACTGTTCCTGCATTTATGTATTTATGTAGCTGGCTTGCTAAAAGCTGCAGTGAGTAAGGCATTCTACCCTTGCTCTGCTGCTTTCCAAAAACCTGCTGTGAGACCAGAACAGATAAGAGCTTATTTTCAACTGTTTTCTGCACTTCTGATTAACTAAAACAATATTTGCTACATATCTGTTTAAACTCTGCAACTGTATCCCCACCCACTTGCCCAACTGTTGTAGTGGTCTTAAAGCTTGGTGGTGCTTGAGTTGCCCACCTCTACTATAAGTTTGATATTGGACACTCCTCCCAGTCCTATTGCATCAATTCATATTACTGAGTAGTGTGATCAGTTGTGATGGTCCACCCCTTTAGCTTCTTAACCTTGAATTATCTTCTGTCTCTTACTTTCTATTTAAAAAATATTCTGCCTCTTCCTACTTTGTTTTGCTGCTCGTGATTAGGTATTCAACTGTGTTTAGTTTGCTACATTTATTACTGCTTGTCAGTAGCCTCATTAAATTGATGACAGTATTTTATTGAATTGCTGCTCTATTTGAGTTGTTTTTACTGTTGTGATTGTGAGTTAATATATCACATTTGCACTGTCTTAAAGCAATTTACTGATTAACTTCATTACATTACTGTTTAACTCTTTCATTGCTATTTATAGGTTCATAGGTAGGTACTAGGTTAATGGCCCTAGGGCCTATATAAGGTTAGCCAAACGGTACCCTGGCTTTCGCCGCCCAAGAAAATTATTTTCCTGTGCCCCTGTCAAGCAGAGCCACAGAAGGGATCCCTGGGGTGAATTTCCTATCTCCCATCCTATCATCAAGATTTTTCTTGAAGAGAGCTAATGAGGAGCTTTGTTTGATATCGATAGGTAGTTTGTTCCAGAGTATTTCCCATTTTTGGGACAGGAATCTATCCATCCAGCGCATTCTGTTTATTGTGGTGACAAGGTTTAGGTCCCTAGAGCGTGTAGCTCAGAGGGATTGGGATTTCTTTAAGTGGAGCATGTCCAACAGCTCTGGGTTTGCCATAGCTTTTTATGTTAGGCAGAGATTGCCTCTGAGTAGGCAATATGCAACGGAGTAAAGCTGGAGTTTTTTGAGACGGTCTGTGTAGGGGCATCTGTTTGAGGCCGGTAATCCTCTTTGAGAGGTATTTCCATGGCCTTTCCAGTTGTTGTAGAAGTCTTGTGAGGTACATACCAAAAGGGGCATTGTACTCTATAATGAGTCTAATGAGTGATGAGTAGAGGGAACCAATGACCTCTTTTTTCCTGGATGAGAAACCTTTTGTGATGAGGTGTGCCACATAGAAGGATTTCCTGACTACTGTGGCGATGTGACTATCAAAGGAAAGACTACTGTCCACCTGTGTCTCAAGGTATCTTATCACACTTTCGGTGTTAAGTAGACTACCGCCTATGTGGTAGTACATGGGTATAGAGTTTTTAAAAAATGGGATGACAATGCACTTTTTGGCATTGAGCTTGAGGCCATGGCTTTGACACCAGGCATCTGTCTCAGTGAGGCCCTTTTGTAGGATGTCCACATTGTTAAGAGTTTTGATTATGGCTCCTAGTTTCCAAACAGGAGACGACCCAGGACTGAACCCTATAGTGCTCCACTTGTCACTGGATTGAAGTTGGATTTAGAGTCTGCTACTTTCACAGTGTGGGTTCTGTCAGTGAGCCAGTTGGCAACCCATCTTGTAACATAGAGATTTATACCTAGTTTAACGAGTTTATCTATAATTCCAGAATGGGGGATGGTGTCAAAATCCTTGGCGAGATCAAGATAGGCTGTGTGAACCACCTTATCCTCATCTATGGCTTTCGTGACCACTTCAAAGAAGTCTGTCAAGTTTAGGAGAAATAATCTGTCTTTTACAAACCCAAACTGGGTAGGGTCCAGAGTTTGGAGATTACCAATGTCATTGTTTATAAGTTCGATGATGATACATTCCACAGCCTTGCAGACCAGGCTTGTCAGGCTAATGAGGAGGTAGTTCCTGGGGTCTGTGGTGCCTCCCCCTTTGTGGAGTGGGACAACTGTTGCTGTGCACCATTCAGTAGACACAAAGCCTGAAGTGAGACTATGATTGAACATGGCACTTAGGTGGGGTGCCAGTTCGTTCTGTAGTTCATGTAGAATGTAGCCTGTGATGTTGTCAGGTCCCATGGATGCTGTGTTCTTGGCTTTGGAGAGTGTGTTTTTTACCTGTGCAGCTGTGATTACAAGAACTTTGCATTCTTCCGGTATAGAGACGGGCCCTTTAGGGGGTGAGAGAGGGGTAAAGTTAGCACTGAACCTATCTGCCAGGATGTTGGCAATATCAGTTGGTTCTGTATATTTAGTGCCATTGTGCTTTAACTCAGTGCAGATCTGATTGTTGCCATTGAGATTCTTGACATAGCTATAGAATGCTTTGTGGTTGCCTTTAGAATCAGTGGTGATTTTTGTTTTCATAACTAGCGTTGAAGGATTTTATGAGGGATCTCAGCTTCTTACTGTGGCTGACCAGGGAGTTCCTCCAATCATGGGATTTTACTCTTTTTTGCAACAGTTTCTTTCTTCTGTTGTAGTGTTTGTTTATGGCAGGGGACCACCAGATTGGCTTCCTTTTTTGGAGGATAGCATCTTGATTGTGTTAGGGATTGCATGATCCATGCACTCATGTTAAGTGCTTATAAAGTGCATTTGTATAGGATTCAGCAGTCGTACCTCTATTGTCCATCAGCATGGGTGTCATGACGTTTGCCACTTCTGTCTTAAGAAGCGTTAAGTTGGCTTTGGAGAAATTTTTTACAGTGGTTTCCCTAATGTTGGATGTGGATGTCTAGGGTGATTAGCTTCTGGTCAGATCTGACCAACGAAGAATTGACCTCTGGTGTGGAACACCAGTTGCCCATGTTGATAATGACCAGGTCTAGGATATTTCTACCCCTGGTGGGGGTGTGGATAAGTTGATTCAAGGCATTGGAATTTATGAATTCCAGAAAACGCTCAGCACAAGATTTGGTACATGAGTAGTTTTCCCAGTTAATGGTGGGGTAGTTGAAATCACCCATTATTAGGGTGTTAGGTTGTACCCTAATATTTTTCAGTGTTTCAAGAAATAAGGAGTGGGAATCCTAGGGCATGGTAGAGGATCTGTAGCAAGCTACAATTTGGATTGTGGTCTTGCCCAGAGTTAGTTGCACTTGGATAATCTCGGATGCATTATGCTGAGCAACTAGCTTGGAGGTGTGGATATCCTTAATGAATATGGACACACCTCTGCCTTTAGTATTTTGGTCCAGGTTAGGTGGCCGAAAGGTGTGGTATGAATTATAGCCTTGTAATGCAGGGGTGCTCTCTGGAGCCTTGAACAAGGTCTGTCACTGCACAGATGTCGATGTTCTCCATTTTAAGGAGTGCCTCAAGTGAGTGCATTTTGAGGTTTAGACTTCTAGCATTAAGTAGCATTACCCTCAGACTTTGCTTGCTTGTACATGTTGTTGTGGTGAATATGTCATTTGAACTGAGCCTAAAAAAGGCACTAGAGGGGTGCCAAGAGCCTTTGCCAGTATCCAGAATCCAAGGGTGACAGTTGCAGACCATCTCTGGCAAAGCATTGTGATTTGACTATCATGTTATCCCAGGCAGACAGATACTGGATCCTCTTAGAATGACACCAGAAGCTTAGCCAATTGTTGAAGTCAATCATTTTGTCCTTGTACTGTGGTATCATTCTGGGTGATGGCAGGATGCTTCTCAGGGCTAGGGTCATACCTGCCTGGGCTACAAGATCGGACAGTTCCTTCATGTCTCTTTTCAAGTAGTCCAGGGAGGTACGTCTCAGGTCATTCACACCAACATGGACAATGACAGAGTCATATTTGTACTTGTTGTGGAGTGACCTCAGTGTGTGCATTGTGTGGTGGATCCGGGCACCCAACAGGCAACAGGCAGTAACTTTCTCCTTGTTTAGCCTGGTGAGTGGAACATCAGTGTGCCTGACTATAGAGTCACCTATGACTAGAGTGTTGGGTACGTTGTTATGCCTTATAGGCTGTGGTTAAGTGGCACAATAAGTTTGTGGGCTATGTGTCATTTGGATTGTGTTGGGGGGTGGAAGTTGCTTGCATTTCTGCACTGGAGGTCCTTGTTGCTTGGGTAGATTTTTATTAAGAGCATCCATGAATGTAGGTGTGTGTTTTATGTTTCTATGTGTGTGTTTTGGTGGTGTAGGTTTTGAGAGACTATGTGATGAGTGTGGTGTGGTGCAATTGTTTATCTTCTCCTCTTAAATGTGTAGTCCAGTCTTGGGTGAAGAGAGCTTTGCTTCCAGTTTGGCTATATAAGTGCATCTCTCGCAGGTTGTAGTGTTGGGTAGTAGGAGGAGAGGGTTGTCTGTGTACATGAGGCAATTGCTGCATTGCCCAAAGATGCCCAGATTCATCAGGTAGACAGGAGAAAACACTGAGAGCTGACCTTTAGACATGCCTGGATAGGTGCTTATTTATTAAGTACTAAAAACTGTTCCTCTAGACAAGTTAGGAAAGTTGAGTGCTGTAGTAATTGGTAGCTTTTTTAGTGCTTACAATGAGTTCTAAAAAAGTGTTGAGCTCAAAGAAACAGATTTGAGTGCTGAAACTAAAAAACTGGCAAGTTGTAAGAAACAAAATTAAGATAGAAGGCTTCCCTCCAACATAGAAAGGCTTGGGGGCTCAGAAGCTTACAAACAGTCCTGGAGACAGCAAATCTGTATCTGGACTAGACGACTTACAGGAAAGGCAGGAAAGAATGTTAGAAAATGTTTTTTTTTGTAAAGTGAAAAGGGGAAAGCAGGAGCAGAAACTAAGTGGGTTGGCCTTCTCAAATATTCTCCCTGGATTAGGTAGACTGAGGTAATAACACTAGACTGGGAGGAGTGTCCCAGATCAAATTTATGTAGTGGCGGGCAACTGCAAAGCCACCAAGTATAAAAACAGGATACCAATAGGGTGGGAGGGTGGAAAACAAAAATCAGAGCAAACAAACCTAACCAGATGCTTAACAATTGTAGAAAATGTTCAGTTAATACCTCACACACAGTGAAACTCGTATAAAAGTATACGCAGACAATAAAAGTGCTATAAATAACTCGTAAAAATAAGCAAAAAAACAGGATACTTAATGTTATATATCACAGATCTGCTATACTGCAATTCATGACTGCTGAAATGTATTTTACTGCATTTCATTACTGTTTAACTGTATTTTTTCATACTGTGAGATCTGTTTTTGTCTGTAAGTGGTCAATCTGTGCTTTTTTGTGAGTATTGCTATATTCCTAACCCCTAAAATGAGTAGCATAGTCTGGATACAGGTTTGCTGCATCCAGAGCTGTTTGGTTTTGCCTTCTGTGTTTCTGACAGCCATCTTGTGTTTGCTTTCTGTGTTTCTGGCAGCCGTCTTCTAATAGCAGGACCTTATCTTCTCTGCTAGTCAGAGTAGCAGGGCTGCCTGGACCTTGTCTGGTACAGGCTGATTTGTAAAGAAAGCAGGGGCTAGCAGGATTGGCTAGATTTAGGTGTTATTAGAATCTTCTATTTTTTGTGGTATTTAAATCCCACGTTTCAGCTAGTTTGGTCTTGTTTGCACATCATGCACTGCAGCTGTACTGTTTTTAACCCATTGCGAGGTATTCCAGATACAAATACAAATTCACCTAGTAGTACTCATCTTAGACCTTCCACCCTGTACCCCTTAGCTCTCTCTGGCAACCCTCTATCATATTCTGACAAATATGAATGGACAATTTCCTATGGTTTCTTCTGCCATTCTGGTTGATATGGGCATCCTGGAACAGTGTAGCAACTGCCTCATGTACACGGACAACTCTCTACTACTACTAGTACCACCTAAGAGCACACTTTGTGAGAGATGCAATTACATTAACTCATTACATCCGAGTGATGCCTCCAGGTGTATCTGCAGTTAACACCTACTGATGTCTCCAGGTGTCAATTATTGCTTGTTCATATTTGCATCAATAATTTCAAAACCATCCTATGTACAAGATTTTAAAAGATTTCATCTTAAAGCTTGCACAATAGCAAACTCAACTGCATTAATATTTGACCTCTGTTACTGCGGGTAAATGGATATTAACTGTTGTTTTTACAATATTAATTTATATAGATATCCTTTTCACATTTTTCAAAATATCTCAACAACCAAATAACACAGACAGAACTCCTTAGCCTCATATGAAAGCTCTCAGCTAGACGAATAAATTTCTGCTGACAGTATGTATGTAACTTGAGTGGTTGCTGAGCTATTGCAAGTTGTTTACAAAATATTGCAACTGTAATAGTTACTCCCCCGGATTTACTAATCTTCCATGTAAGACTAGATTAGTCTTACATGGAAACACCACTGTAAGAGTATGATGCATATTAATGAGGGCGCGCTGCTTCAACTCTAAAGCTTACATGGAGCGTGGATGAGTGTAGGGGGCGTGTCGGACTGCCGATCAGTCCAAAAAGCCATGTCCCTGCAATGAAGAAATGCTGCAATTTCCAGTTACATGAGTGAGTCCGCTCATATATGTACAATGTAACACTACACTCACCCATATGTTAAACAACTTACAAAATTAAAAATAAAAATAATTTTTTTTCTTCCAATATAGCTGCCCGTACTTCGCGCGGGTTTGCCCATTGCTTAGTTACAGTTAGCAGCTTAGACACCAGAAGAGGATAATAAGAAAAATGTATGCAAATTAAGCAGCATAGTGATAACATAGTGGTTAGAGCCTTCCCACAAAGAGGAGGCATTCCCGGTTCAAGTCCCACTACTGCACATTCCATTTTATGTGGGAAATCTGTACACAAAAATATTTCCTGACATTTTTATGTATAAGTTTTGTAAAAAGCATTGAAATGTTAAATGTAGTAGCGAATGAAGTTTATATATATATATATATATATATATATATATATATATATATATATATATATATATATATATATATATATATATATATATATATATATATATATTTATATAAAGGTGAAATGGTTATGCATTCTTAAGCATGAGTACCCTATATATATATACATACATATATATATATATATATATATATATTTATATAAAGGTGAAATGGTTATGCATTCTTAGGCATGAGTACCCTATTTTAAGCAATATAAAGCACTGCTAAGCACATTTTACCATTATTGAGCATATTTAAATACAATTGCACATAGCTGCGCACCACGCTAACAAGCCCAACCACAACGTATTTGTGCATAGCTGTGCACCGCACTAACCAGCGCAACCGCAACATATTTGCACATAGCTGCGCACCGTGCTAACCAGCACAACATTGCGCAACACCGCGCAAAGTTGAACAAAGTCGGGTAAACATGCTCACACCTGCTTTACTGCTCCTTAACCAGTCAGGTCTGTCCAGCAGGAAAATAAAAAGCAGTGACTGAGCTCAAACTCAGCATACTGTGCACTATAGTCGCAGTAATTAACCACTAAGCCATGACAGCATTTCACAAACATGCACTTTCAACAGACACATATCTATCAAAGTAATTTTAAAGATTGCCAACATCAGCTAAGCAGGTGTGCCTACAGCTAAGTTTTTCCAAAACTGGACAATCACAAATAAGTGTGGGAAATGAGGCATATTTAAGCTCCACAGGTGGGAATACTTGCTATAACTGGTTGTAGCTTCCTTCTGCAGTCAGCATGGCTGGTGTTGGTGAAGTCACTCAATTTAGAGTGCAACGCTGGGGCATCCAGGAGTCAAAAAGTATGGTTTGCCACCTTGTCCACAATCATGAGGAAAGACTCCTGCAGGGCCAGTACCAGGGTACCTAATATAAAACGGAGGCCTGTAACAGTCTTGCCCATGATCTCACCACTGCCTCTGGTGTTCCTCAGACTGGTGAACAGGTCAGTAGTTAAGAATTGCTATGCTTGTCTATACTATGGATAGGTATGTCTCAGTATCACTGCATTACTTCACAGGTGACCGGGCTATGAACCTGCAAGCCCATAAAGTTAGGCTGCAAAGGCTGCTTCATGAGGCAGGTTAGTAATTATTCTCTATGTACTGTTATATAAAATAAATGAGAGAACCTTCAAAAAGTCTTTTAACCCAATAAATAAAGGTGCAACAATCCTTTAATAAATGTATGATTCATAGAGTGCATCTGTGTCATTTTCTTTGATATGTTGTACTGTTGCATTCTACAAATAGTAGTGTTGTATTAAGCAGTGTCAACCCACACTTGGGTAGGCCTATATAACGTGGATGAAGGGAGTGCCAGTAGCTTGTATGCATATGTACAGCCCTCAACTGTTGGTTCATGGCCAGCATGTACAGGTTAATCTGGCACATGAGTAGCTTGGTATTGTGTTCCCCAGAAATGTCAGTGTGCTGCCAGAAATGTAGGGAGCTGTTAACATATAACTGATACTTTCACCTGAACATGTCTAGATAATTATATGAAAGTAGATCTTTCAGTGTACCATCTGAGCAGTAGTGTGTGTGAGCAACTCTCAAAATATGTTGCAGTAACATCTGCATCTTGGACAGTTTGTATGTAAGATACAGCTCATGTATATAATGATCTAGCAAAATCCAATTGCACAATATAAGGACATTGGGTAGTGTAATAATACATGTAAGGGACATATAACTGCAGTTAATAGGAATGTAGTGAAAACTAGAAGGATATATAAGTTGTTAATTGAGCTATCTTTTCCCACCCTACTGTATGTGCATAAAAAATGCAATTCCACACCTCAATCGGTATGTCTAATCTCAAAACATTTTTGGGACATATGTCCTATTGGTTTATAAATATTTGCAGTTATTTCTATGCATATGCCCTGTTAAAATACCACAATATTGGTGGCCTGTTGCCATCAATTCAACCTGCATGCTGTTGTAATGTCCACTATTGTTCTATATATGCAAGTATTATGCTTGCTTTTCAACTGTTGAAAATCTGGTGTGATGGTTTAATGGGAATACTTCTGCATGCTGTTATAACTAATTGGGAATGCTGTTGACTGTTACTAACCCATATCTTTATTAAACTCTCCAAAACATAGTTCGTATGGGAAGGCTGGTCCCAGTGGACCTGCTTGTCCCACCTCAGCTGGCCATGGCACCTGGCACCAGCAGATCTGGTGCCCAGCCTGGGACCTCCTCCTCCATTGGACTTGTGCCACCTTTGGGTGGAAGCACTGCAGGGGATGGGGCTCAGCCCCCCATGCAAGCATGGGCGGAGGGGTACCTATCAGCCTTCGAACGGTCCGGGCTGTGGTGCATAGAGAAATTGAACGTTCTGTTGCAGACCTCTATGCCAGCTTAAGGTCTGAGTGGCGCAACTCCCAGGTCAGCCTGTCCCTCCTATACAGCCCCCAGCACAGCCACCCTCTCGGCCATGAAGGTGCAGTGGTGACTGCCCATGGGTGGGGACCTCAGTCCCACTGTTTCCATCTGGGGGCTTATGGGCTTGTGATTTCCAAACATCTCTCCCCTTCAAAGGAGTTCACCCACCACATGTGTCATATACCGCCCCTGTATGCGTCTTGTTTGTCTTCTCTGTTTACCTCCCCAACCTACCTTGCCAAATATACCTACTTCCCCTACCTCACATTCCACTCTCACCTGAAAAAAAAAGGGCAATCAGCTCCCAAAAAAAAATTACACCCCATACATATCTGCCCATTTTGCACACATGTCCACTGGACGCATGAAATTTTATTTAATTGGCATTACAACATACTTTGTTGTCCTCACCCCTCTCTCAGAGGTTGAAGGGTTCATATCTACCTCCAAATTTATTGCATATGCACAGCTGTTGCTGTTGAAGAAATGGGCAGCTATGGCCCTTCCCAACACTCGTCCTGCACATCCCGAGCTATTTTCCATACTGTCTTTCCCTCTTTGTGCCCCTTTTTCACCACTTTCCTATCTCCCCATTTTTCTTTTCTTTCAAAGAAATTAGCGCGGAAGTGAGCGGGATTAAGCACTAATAAGCAGTAGTTAGCAGGTTTGTGCGGGCTTGCGCTTGTTTGCGCTTAGCTAAGCAATGCGCAGCATTGCATAAACCCACGTAAACCTGCTTACAACTGCTTAAAAGTGCCTTAGTCACTCTGTATGTGAGGGCCCTTGTTCTGCTTAGGAACAAAATAAAACACCTCTGCAAGCTTCGAACCACGGACCTTGCACACACTGCACAACACGAAGTACCACAAAGCCACGGTAGATATACATCAAGTTTTTGTTTATATAATTATACCATGCATCAGAATGAGTGAATGTAAAGGAAAATTAGGAATACCATACCACACAACTTGTTCTGTGGATGTTGACCAACAGTTGTTGTGGGATTGCATTACATGTCTGTGATAAGAGAAGCAGCCATTCTAGCAGAAAATAATGTTACACAATCACTTTACACCCCCACACAGTATCACAGCAGGAAAAACACTGGCATATATGTTTAGGGCAGAGGCCATACCTCTCAATTGTCTCTAATTTTCAGGGATGTCCCTGATTCTGTCCCAAATGTTAACTCTGTCCCTCTGAATCCCTCCTAAAACTACTGACTTTGGGCAGAATGGTGGTGAATTACACTTAACGAATAATGACAATAATTAAGAGTTAGACACTTCTTTTACTTCAGAAAAGGTGTATTAATTCATATGCTCTGATTCTCTCAATGTTTCAACTTAATGGCATTAATATTTTAAAGGTGTCCCTGATTGTCCCTGACTTTTTTTTTACTTTTCTCTAATTCTGTTCAAATATGTACCTGATTGGTTGAGAGGTTGGCAGAGGCAGAAACACAAAGGCATATTAGCCTTTCTGCTGTTACACACTTTGCAAATAGCTTTGGAAGGTGTTTCAGAAGCATACCCTTATGTAGGAATACAACACTGAAATACAAATGGATATAGCCATATAGTGATAGCAACCAACTGTAAGAATGCCATTGCTCTATTGCTGAAAAGACCTGTGTGGTACACATACAAAAATAACAGGCTATTCTCTGGCTATCATGTGGATAGGTCCACAGTTGGAAGTTACACAGACAGACTACTTGACTTGATAAACTAACATGCGCACAGCAACCCTGTAAGTCCAGCAAGATAAAATCCACACAATACTACTTACGCTCTCTGTACTTCTGCAACCCTACCCAAATGTAGAATATACCTGTGTGTGCAGGGTCTACCTAGGATATAGTAGCATACTCACTGTACTGAAATGTGTCCAGCTCGTGCTAATGTCAACACTAAAAAAGTACAAACTGTTTAGAACTGAGTAAATGAATATTCACAATATAGCAGTTCACAAACAATTCTTGTGCCAAAGGAATAAATCTCTATAACTAGCTTTGTATGGCAGTTAATTGTAACAGTTGAAAAGAAAGTAAATCTTTCCATGTATCTTGGGGTAGCATTTTGAGGGGTGAGTACATTTCTACACTGACAAGTGGGTACAGGAAGCAGCAGCATTAGTTCTGAGTACAAAATGTAAATCTCTGGCTACACCCTGGCTTCTGATATAAGAACTATACCAACCTTCTGTCTTAAACAATGATGTCCACACCAAACAAGGATGATCTCCATCTTGGAAAGCTGAAAGGGCCACGCCTACATGAGTCAGCTATTTATATTACTGGGTTACTATGCCAGTGATGTGTAGAAACAAATTGGAAGCTGACCACCACAATAAATGGATGAAAATATTTAATATAAACAGACAAGCGCTTTCACGTGTGCCAAGACATGCTTCTTCAGAT
>NC_056726.1:1617717935-1617737369 GCF_019279795.1 Protopterus annectens
TAAATGAATACCTAATAGCAAAGAGAAAAGCATATATTCCCCTCATTAAAGACCTTAAGAAAGCTGAAATAAAAGCCCAAATACTCTTTCCTGCTAGAGTAAAAGTCACACTTCCAGATGGTCAGAAAATCTTTAATAATATTGAAGGAGCAACAGAATTTGTCAAAAAACATAACTTACTGGACAAAATTGAAGATATGGAACTTTCTACTCCAAGTCTAAAGAGGCAAGCTACTAATGGCAAAATAACAGCAAATGATAAATCCACAAAAAAGCTTAAAGGGAAGTAAAGCATAAGTTTCTAATTCCCAGCGGTTATTCTTCTTTGTGAATAGGACAAATAGTGCAAAATATGAGGTAAGATTTTAAAATAAATCTTTACAACTATATATAACTAACTCCTTTTCCTCCTTTTATAGTAATTACTCTTATTATTACATAAGTAATTACTTTATGCCGTTCCTCCTTCCTTTACTATGAGGTTTTATCCCCTATACAGAGTATAACATAAATAAAAACAAATGGTTTATAGGCACATAAGATCTTGTCATAATCTTACAAGATAGTGATTCAATGTTTATTTTAAATTAGTGGTATGCTGAGTGCTGTTAGAGTAGTATTAAGCTTCCATTTAGAAATAGTTTATGTGTCTTTGTTCTGTAACCTTAATGCATTAAATAGAGCTGCAGTAGCTTTAAATGCTGGAACGGGGACTGCGGACACCTACACAGTCTGTCAGGAAGCTTTATGGGTTTTAGATTGATTAAATGGAGAGCATTGTGTGTTTTCTTCTATTTTCTTTGTATTTAGTAAATTAATTATGAGAGATGTTTTAGGGAGAGTGAACGCCTTCTAGAGAAGTCTGGTGTGTGATTTTAAGGGAAAAATTAATAGCCCATAGTACTGCCCTGTTTAACCTGTTTTTCTATTTTACATGCTTTTTGCAACCCACGAGCAGCAAAGCTAGGAAAGCCAAAAATAACTGAAAAATGCTATACTTACCTCATGCATGCAGTTCATATCTGAATACAAAGCTTCAAGAGAACCAAATCATGAGCTATTCATTGCTCCGTGGTTTTGAGACTGGTGCTCTTTGTAAGAACTTCTACTGATGATGTAATTGTTCTCTGAGCTCTGGTCGCACATAAGAAACAACTGCGACAGATGATAAGGTCGTAGCAAGGAAGTTTTGCTGCTGAGACATTTAAAATGCTCTTCAAAGTAGTTCTTTAACTGTAAGTTTATAATTTCCTAACAAAATGAATGCTTATTAGTTGTTCTTGATGCCGAAGACTAGAATTAACAACATATATACTGGAAACTGCTGTAGTTGCAGTTTAATTCAGTATTCTAGGCACAACTATCACTCATTGCTTCTTTGCGTTGTTTTGAATTGTTTGTTCTTTAAACTTATTAATAGTGTGATGTACATGTTTTACTTATAAGGTGAACACTGATTAATTATATGTAGATATAAAATAACTTGCAAATGAAGAGTAAAATTGCACATGAAGAGAAAATTAACATTTCTCTATACACAACACAGATACTTTAGCTTTTAATGCAGCTTCACTAGATATTTAATGTAAGGTAAATGTAGCTGACTGAAGAGAAGGTTGGAAAAATTTTACAACAACTGTATGGGTTTATACTGTGTAACATGACTATTATTATAGCTAGGTTATAAATGTATCCTGTACCCATTATTGGTATAACTGCTATAGGTTTATTACATTACACATGATGATTATAGTTAGGTTAGGAATGATCCCTGTACCCATTGTTGGTATTACTGGTATGAGTTTTTACCCTATACACATGATGATTATAGTTAGGTTAGGAATGATCCCTGTACTCATTATTATGATAACTGGTATTGATTTATACTGTGTAACATAGATTATTATAACTAGGTTAAAAATGTCCCCTTTACCCATTATTGGTATAACTGCTATGGGTTTCTTCCATGTACACATGATGATTATAGCAAGGTTAGGAACGTGCCCTGTACCCATAATTGGTAAAAGTGGTATGGGTTTATATCCCGTACACATTATGATTATACCTAGGTTAGGAATGAACCCTGTACCCATTATTACAATAAGTGGTATGGGTTTATACTGTGTACACATGCTGATTATTATAAACAGGTTATAAATGTACCCTGTACTCGTTGTTGATATAACTGATACAGGTTTATACGCCGTACATATAATGATTATAGCTAGGTTAAGAAAGTACCCTGTACCCGTTTTGACAATAACTGGTATGGGTTTGTAAGAAACATTGAAATAGTGCATTCCTTTATAAGTCACAGATAGTTTTTTTTTAAAAAAAGGGCAGGTGTAATATTGTCACATGTTAATAAGCTGAGGTAAATACAGCTATCTGACACATAAACATCTAAAGGTTTTAACTAAAAGAAACTGTAAAGAGAACATTACTGATATTCCTCCATAAGTTACTTATAGGGAACCATACTTGAAAGTCCCTTCACACGTGTTATATATTTTATCCACAAGAATCCTAGTTTAAACATATCTCTTTTCATGTGAGCGCTGATATATTAGGAATGTTATTTGGATAATAGGAAATTGCTTATTATTTTCATGGATAATTTGCATCCAGGCATCCCTAAAGTATAGAAGGATGCGGTAAAGTAAGTTGATTGCATAGTTCACATAGTACTAAATAATTGATTTTAAGCAAGTACAGAATATAATAGTAAGTGTTGAATGAACAAAACAAAAGCTGTTTAAGGAATAACACATATCTAATTACTTTACAAGCAGCAAATACATGTACTATCTGATCATTATACTAAGGATGTCATCATATAATTAATAACTAACATAAGCAATGTTGATCTGTGCTTTTGCTAATTGCAGTGATATTGATAACAGTGAGGACTTGAATGAATACACTTCTGAAATATCAATGTTAGAAAGTTGTATAAATGACTTATTAATGGAACAAAAGGGGATGAATGAGACGGAGAAGGGTGTTTAAATAAAGTAAGTTTATCACATTAAATAAACTTAAAACACACATAATAGTTTAATAGCATAAATTTCAAAATATTGGTCATATTTTGCTTAGATCATACACATATAGCCCATAAACAAAATGTATAGAAGGAATAGTTGAGAGGGGAATGGGTGATAGAAGAAGAATGGAGAAGGTTTTCATGCCTTAAATATATAAATATATATTTAATATGTGGTGTCATTTCAAATCATATACTTAAACTGGATGTACACTCTTTATTCACAGATTAATCTATACTAGGAAAATAATATCTTTTTCATCTTAATGAAAGATTCTGATCCCTTATATTGTTTTGAAGTTAAGCTTACATATGTTGGTTTATGAGAACATAATCCTGTTATTTTAACATAGAGATGTTTGTCAAACATGAACATTTATTGCATGACTATTTTTATTTGTAGTTTGTAAAATACTTAATGTTTCATCATATATCTTGAGATGTTTTGCTCTATAATAGCTAAACATAATGCTACATAATATTGAATAAGTCTAACTGTATACCTAATCATAAGAGGACAGAAGCAGCAATATTAAGGTTGATTGGTTGTAGGCCTGTTAGTGGTGGTGGCTAAGAGGATGTTTTCATCAAGCCAGGAAATTAGGTTTCCATGTTTAGTTTTGTATATAGTTATATATGTTATTTTTTTATTCATTTTTATCTACTTGCTCATAACTAAATTCAACAGATATATCTGTATCATTCTAAATGTTCTCTTATAAATGTATGTTTTTAAATGTCAATGGCTTTAATAACCTTATCAAAAGAGGGAGTATAGCTAGATATTTGAAACTGAATAAAGTAGATATAGGGTTTTTACAGGAAATGCATATTATTGGCAGGGATATAGATACATTATCTTTTAATGGTTATATGGTCCTTGTAGAATCCCACTACCAAACCAAGAGAAGAGGCATGATGATACTATGGAGAAAAACATTACCAATGCCTAAAGTAATCGATACTTACTCAGACAAGAATGGCACGTTATGCCTGGAAGTGCTGGAGATAAACAAAAGATATGTAACTCTTGTAAATTCTTACTGGATACCTGGTTTTGGAGCAGATACAGCAAAAAATCATCTAGAGTTAATAATTTCCAAATCCAAAGGAGAAATAATACACGCAGGAGATTTCAATTGCCTTCTCACTGAAAAAGATACTACTAAAAATTATAAATTTAGAATTTCCCCTGCAGCAAAAATGTTAAAGAATTTTATTAATGTATTATGTCTTAGGGATATATATGATTTAAAAGAAATACACTCGTTAGAGTACACCCATTATTCATATAGGTATGGTACACAAACAATAATTGATAAAGTATTAGTTACTAACAATATATTTTCTAAGGTCCAAGAAGTGCTAATTAGTTCATGCCCATTATCAGATCATAATGCCTTATTTTTTAAGGTTAATATCATGCCTAAAGACTTAATAACGTGGCAAAGATTACCTGTCTACATTACTACACTTAATGGTTTTAAAGAGTGGCTTCTTGGTGAAATAAAATTATTTTTAGACATCAATAATAATAATGAAACTTCAAAGGTTATACTTTGGCATTCACTAAAATCTTATTTATATGGTAAGATCAAAATTTGGTATCTAAGCAAAAGAAATTGGGAAAATGAAGTAATACAAATACAATTAAAAATAGATGGAATAAAGAAAAGTTTATACACCAAAGACATACCCTGAACTTAAAACGTTAAATACTAGGTATGCAGAAATTGTAAATCATAAAGTGGCAGTAAATCTAGAAAAATTCAAAATTCAATCCTATTCAGTGAACTCCAAAAATGTACATAGGTTGGCAGTTAAAGCAAAAAATTTAGCTGGAGCTTAGTCATATAAAAGTACTGATAATGCAGGAGTTAAAACAGAATTAACTGAACACGAAAAGAAATTCTGGAGGTCTTCCGATTGTATTATGAGGATTAAATAATGCAAATATTGGCTCTTAAATAGCCTTAAGTGTAATTTTTCTGAATGATAATATCAACGAAGAGTAACAAAGGAACAAAACGCTAATTTTGCTCAAACCAATAACATTAAAAAGAAATTAAAGTGCATTTGAAATCTTAAAAAGCAATAAGGCACCTGGGTTAGATGGGATTATAGGAGAGAAATATATAGAAGTTGTTTAAGAGGACTCCTTAAGACTTTAGGGCAGCTTTTGGACAATTTTAGGAAAAATAAAAATATCTTCCTTTGTAGGTATGCTATAATATCTCCCATTTCTAAAAATAGAATAAAGACCTAAATTAGTATCATCATATTGACTCATATCTCTACTAAATGTAGATTACTTAAAATGTTTACTCTATACTTTTAAAATATTAATTCATCCCCAAATAATAGCAGATGATCAAACAGGTTTTTATTTTGAATAGGAAAGTTCAGGACAATGTCATCAGACTTTTAACCTTAATAGATGTTGCAAATAAAAAGAAAAAAGAACTATCAATTATTAGTTTAGATATAGAGAAGGCATTTGATTCTTTATCTTGGACATACCTATTTAAAGTCTTGGAAACATTCAATTTCTCCACAGATTTCATAGAACTAATAAATAGCTTATATAAAAACTCTTTGTCATATATTAAAATTGGGGCTTTTTTATCTAATAAAATTCAAGTACTAAAAGGAACTAAGCAAGGTTGTCCTCTGTCACCTTTGTTATTTGCATTGTCAGTAGAACCATTTGCAAATTACATAAGAAATAATAACAACATAAATAGCTTTATTGTTAATTCAAATTATGCTTCTAAAATACAATTATTTGCTGACGATATAATATTAACCATAGGAAATCTAGATTCCTCAATAACACATATCACAGCAGCTATAGAGCATTTTGAGAAATTTTCAGGTTTAAAATTTAACAGCAATAAATCTGAAACATTATTAGTAAATAAAAAAGTAAGTTCTGAATGGAGAAAACACAGTAATTTTAGTTGGGGAAATGACACTCTTAAGTATCTAGGTGTGTATATAAAACCTAATTGGAAAGAAATCATACAAATCAATTATAGAAATTTGTTAGGTATAATCAAAGAATATATAAACAAATGGAATAAAATGTTCTTTACTTTTGAAGAAAAGCTAACATTAATAAAAATGTGTATTCTCCCAAAACGTTTTTTTCCTTACTCAAACCATAATTATTAGCCCTCCAAAAAAAATGATAAAACAGCTCAATTCACTTCTAATTATGTTTTTATTGTTCCCACAAAAACCAAGAATAAAGTATGATTGGCGCAATAGAGGTTGGGAAAAAGGTGGAATTGCATTCCCAAACTTAGAACTATATGCTGAATCAGTCCTAATTCATATCATAAGCAAATGGTTAAGTAACAAATATACTTCAAGCTGGAAAAATTTACACATGAATAGTCTACTATCTAATGCTGATGAAGCAATAAACAATGACATTTTTAATGAAAATAACAAAAATTTTTTTAGCGGTGAAGGACTCAGTATATAAAGAAAATAAACATGAGAAGCTACCACATTGTATTAGCTATATACTAAACAATTTTAGGAAAATTATAAACAGAAACTGCATAACAAGACATTTTTCAATATTAATGTTCCCAATAGCACTCACAAAGAATTGTCTAGACTCTTTTAATATGAATAAAATAATGGAAATGAAAGGCAATGGACTAAATTACTGGCACCAGTTCCTAAGTACAAATAATATTCATGACACTACAAGCCTTTTAGCAAGATATAACACAAATCAAGATAATTGGTTAAATATTCAAATTTTCAGGGAACATCTAATAAAGGAATTTAAAATGAGCCAAGTGACTAATAATTTATTACAGCCTAAAATAATCTTTCTTTTATGTGAATTAAATTCATCACAATTTAACATGGGTTTCTCTTTATCTAAGATTTACAAGACATTGAGAGCTGACTTAAAACAACCTGAAGACTCTTTATGGAGTTATATAGAAAGCATGAACAGATTTAATTTTTCTGAAAATGATAAATTCTTAACACTCAGGTCAATCAATCATACAACATCATCTCCATATTGGAAAATATTTACATGGAAATTTTTACACAGGAGCTTCTTTACTCCACAGAAAATTGCTATAATATCAAATAAAACTAGTCACAATTGTTGGAGATGTGATGAGAGTCTCTATGCTGATTGGGTACACATGTTCCTTGAATGCAGAGTGATTGTCCCATTTTGGCAGAAATTTAGGGATTTTATGAAGGCATTGTAGACTGACAAGTGTATAATAACAGATACACTTTTATTGTTTAATGCTCCAAATACCAGATTGTATACCAAAGCCACAAGTGCATCTTCTCTGGTCTCTTTTGGCAATAGCAAGGAAAATTATCACTTCAAACTGGAAAACCAAAATAAATGTATCTTTTGCTGAATTTATATTATTGGCCAAAACAGTATGTAATAGAGAACTTTTAACTCTTGCCTTTAGAACGACAAGAATGACACACAGAAGGTTATCCTGGATGAAACTAAAAAAGTTATTAGATAAAATGTAATGATTTCAAACAGAACAGACTAATGTTATGAGCATTTTTTTTTGTATATAGTTTTTAATATTTAGTGTTATGTTTATGTATAATTATTTGCATGGTATAAGAAGTTCATGATTTAAGAAAATTAATAAAAAGAAAGTTTTAAAAAAATAAAAATGAAAATATTTTCCAAGGGACAGGTCAACAATATTCAACAAAATGAAACAATCTTGTATGATGACATGAACAGTATGGAGACAAAACAAAAGAATAACATAAAGGTTATTTTGTTAAACTGTCATAATTCACAGGTATATACTGGGCTAATGACTGCCAGGCCCATTATAAGCCTAACTGTGCACCCAACCCCATATAACATGGGCTTCTATTTGCAGGGGTGTACTAAAGGGTTACTAAAGGTTTAGTGGAGGGTGTAGGTTAGTTAGGGAATATTTACTGCTGGCCTCTGTCTATCAGAGTCTTGGAGGCCAAACTTGGGGTGAATTTTTGATTTTCCAACCAATGGTCAAGGTTATGTTTACATAGGTTTAGGAATGGACTGCTTCACATGATGGGGAGCCTATTCCAGAGCATGGGAATCCTTTGAGACACATATCTGTCTCACTAACATGTTTTATTTATGTCAAAAGTAAAATTTCAATCCTTGGATCTGCTGCTCTAATCTTTTCTATATCCCTATACTTTGCAGTAGGAGGCATATTACTGTTTACTGTTGAAAAGATTTGTTTGTAAGATAGCTTAAGCATTGACAAACAATGTCATTCCAGTTGTCAGTGGTGTGGGTTGTTCAATGACCATGTCACAGCACAGTCAAAAGAAAGTCTACTCTACTTGTCAGCATCATATAGTAAGTGAGAAACAGCACGTCCAGAATTCCTTATGATTCCTACTCCAGCATCATATTATAGAAGTCGCAGGTAAAATGCTCTTCTTACTCTAAGCTGGTATAGTCACTACCCATTACAGTCTGTGTATAGTAAAAGGTGGACCACAGGACACCATGTAGAAGGGAAGTATTCTGGTACCACTAGTATTTCCCCATACCAGTAACTCTGCTTTTAAAATTTCTACAATATTTACTTAAGGTATCTAATACCTTGTTTTGGACTGGCCAGGTACCCAGAGAAAACTCATGCAGAATTAGGAGAACATGAGGCCACTCCTGCAGACAGTGACTAGATGTCAGGACTGAAGAGAGACTGCAGCTGTAGAGGCAAGGATCTTAGACTTTGAGTTACTGGCTGGCCAACAATCTATTTACACTTTTATAGTTGTTGCTCCAGTAGAGAGGTTGCCCTACAAGGCAGAAAAGTACCTAAATACAGGAGTGACCTATGCTTACTAATGACCAGCTGAACGCTGCTCTAGGGTTAAGACTGAGCTTCTAACAGGTTTCATTCTGTAATTCAAACCCAGTCCCCTCTGTCTGTACTGGGTACAAATGGGACTGAACAAATCCCTTAATTGAATAGCACTTTTAGTTCCATTGAAAGTAATCACTTAGTTATCTATTGAATATTAGCTAGTCAAAAAATGACAACTCCAAACCATCATACACAATGTAAATTTAACTTCATAGATGCTTTTACAGTTGACAAAAAATGTTTTTGCTACCTGTATAGCCACAATAATTCATTCATATGTTCACAGTTTGCTTTCATTATACAACTTAAAGCTAACTGCTTACTTAACTCCTATATTCCGCATCGACTTTCACTACAGTCCACTCTGCTAACCAAACTGCAACAAATTCTGTTTATTGATTTATTGATTTACTTATTTACTGGGAAAATCCGACTGGACCAGACACCCATTTTCAGTGGAAGCCTGGGGAGAAAAGCTCCACAGAAATGCAAGCAATATAAAATAATTAGATAGTACAACAGTATACATACATAAGATGCAGAATACATATCTTCTAGTTGGTCTATACAAAGTAGTATTCAGTACATTTTTCTAGTAGATACAGGTTCAAAAAGAAAAAAAAAAACATAAGCATTTCAGTGAAGATCGCTGTGAGAAAAAAATAAAGTTAGTAGTGTGTACATATTAAATAATAGTTATGACCAAATGACTTTTCCTTGATATATATTTATTTTTGAGTAGTAATAAACATTGAGGATTATTACTGCGGTGGTGGTGCTGCGGTAGCGTTGTCGCCTCACAGTTAGACGTTGCCCGTTCGATTCTCAGTTAGAGCGTCTTCTGTGTGACGATGCGTGAATGGGCATTCCTTCGTTGAAGGTTGTGCATTAGGCCCAGCAAGCCAACACGTAAAACTCTACTGCCAATCATTAGCGGACCGGAGTTCCGCTGTGGCGACCCCTAACCGGGAAAAGCCGAAAGGCACAATAAACATTGAGGATAGGGAGAAAATGAGATAAGGAGTGGACAGTGTGTTGACAGAGTTATAAATATCTTGTCAGTCAGGTTTGGCACAGGAGCAATGCCAGTTCCTGGATAGTAGTTGTTTAAAACTGGTAGATTCAGGTGCGTTTTGGAGGATGTGGGGTAGAGAGTTCCATAATTTGGCCATTTGATTTGAGAATAGGGCTTCACCGTGAGTGTTGTTAGCTTTGTTTACTGTGAGAAAGTTTCTGTCTGTAGATCTTAGACTTCGTAGGCAGGAGAAGGGAACAACAAGTTCTTTGAGGGATGGGCAGCTGTCAGGATGGAAGATGATATTTTGTATGAATTTAAGTTGGTAGAGATGAAGAAGGTTAGGTATCCCGAGCCAATTTACTTTATGTAGAACAATACAATGGTGGGTTTGGTGGGGAAAGTTGGCTGCGAAATGGGCTAATTTGTTGTAGCATGTTTCCAGTTTGGTTAAGTCTGATTTTTTTAAGTTGGTAAAGAGGGGGAAAGCATACAGGAGTGTAGAGAGGAGGAAGGTTCTGGATATGGCTACTCTGCAATTGTCAGTGAGGAATGGCTGCTTCTATACAGTGAGCCAAGTTTGACATGAACTTTCTTAATTGTGATGATGTGTTGGTTAAATCTGAGTTTGTTGTCAATTATCACTCCAATGAGTTTTGTATGCTCAACTGGTTGGATGACTGTTGTTTGCTGAGAGAATAGTGAAAGGAGGGGTGGTCGGTGATTGTTTGCTACTGGTAAATAGCATTAACTGTGTCTTTTTTGAGTTGAGGATTAGTTGTGATTTACTTAGATAAGTT
Source organism: Protopterus annectens (assembly GCF_019279795.1). Lineage (NCBI taxonomy): Eukaryota > Metazoa > Chordata > Ceratodontiformes > Protopteridae > Protopterus > Protopterus annectens. Next base: position 1,617,728,691 of record NC_056726.1, read on the forward strand.
TCTATATTATTAAAAGCTTGTTGGGCTACTACTTGGAGGTTTGGTAAGGCATCTGCTGAGCAGATTAAAGTTGAAACATTTGCATACTGAACTACTTTAGCATGTGTTGTGGATGAGGCTAGATCATTAGAAGGATGGCAAAAAGAAGGGGTCTTAGTATGGACCTTTGGGGGACTCCAACTGAGACAGGCGGAAGTGACAAGAGTTCAGATTACCATCATACTGGTTGTTGTCTGTCAGAAGAATGCTTAGGAACCAGGAGTGGAAAGTTTTTGATAGGTTTAGTGAGGCAAGAGTACTAAGGAGTTTCTGATGGGAGAAAGTGTCAAACACTTTTGACATGTCTAAGAAGATTGATGCTACTTGCTGGTTTGAATTTCTCAGCTGGTTGATGGTGTTAGAGAAATTAATTAGGACTGTGGTGGTGCTATGTTTTGGTCTGAAACCATGTTGGGAGGGACATATAAGGTTGTGAGATAACAGGCATTGCAGCAATTGAGTGTGGATACATTTTTTATGAATTCTGACACGGGGAAAGGATGGCTATGGGTCTATAATTGTTTAATTCTGTTGATGTTCCTCCTTTATGCAGATGGGTGATATAGGAAATTTTCCATAATTTTGGAACATATTGTTCTGCTATAGACCTATTTACCAGAATGGACATAGGCAAAGCTTTGGCATCAGCTGACAGTTTGAGGTACTCATTGGGGAAGTGGTCAGCTGCTAAGGAAGAAGGTTTCAGTTTTTTCAGCATTGTTCTTATGGTGTAGGTTGGGACAGGTTTGAGGTCAAAAAAGTTGTTGTTAGGTTCCACATTACATGGAAGCGACAGAGCGGTGGAATTCTTCCCTGTAACTAAGGAGAGGATGGTGTTTATAAAGTAGGTGTTGATTTGTAAGGCAATATTCATGCTTTGGTTTTTGGTTCTTGGTTTTGGAGTTGTAGCTTTACCTGGGTGGACGAGTGAGTTAATTGCTTGCAGAACATTTTGGGATTGTTTTCATATTTGTTTCGCATAGTTGTATACACGGCCGGCCTTAGGCATAGGTGAACTAGGCGACCGCCTAGGGCGCCATAAAGGCCAGCCTCTTAAAGGGCGCAGTTTTTATTTATTTTAATTAACAAAGGTTTGCGCTCTTCTCGGTGCCCTGCTGAAGTGTAACTGTAAGCCGGAACTATGAGGGAGGGGGGTCAGCATCCTCTCACTTACTAGGAAAGTTTTTAAAAAAAAAAAGGTTACTTTGTGTGGTTCGAGAGTCTGCTGTAAGGAGGAAAGGTATGTTATGTTTTGGGGATGGGCACGGGTACCGCCATGCCAGAACCATACAGCTGCAAGACCTGTAACAAAATGGACATCCAAATTTAAATCAAAGTGCCCGCAGAACTGTGCTTAGGTGCAGCAGGTTTAGTAATAACTTATGCAAGTGAGCAGAAATAACATGCAATTGAGGACTGACTCAAACTGTGCTGCTATCTTATGTAAATAAGGCAGTTTTCCTGCTTCGGTGTAATTCATAGCCATCTTTGTATAAGCAGTAGTGCCATGTACATGACTTATAAAAGGCAAAAACTCACTCCTTTTTAATTTTTTTAATCATCTTTGCAATCTGGGAAGATGCTTGTTACACAGATACAAAGACTGAGCTATTTCAACTTTGCTGGTTAAGAAATTTTGGATAAATGTAGAGTGGACAAGGAAACAGTATGGGCTTTAATGAGTATGTATGGCACACAGGCAAGGGCTGGGAGGATTAATGGTTTTACTATCCTTCTGGATACCAGAGTATGTATTAACGTAACTATACATGCCACTGGGACCTTCCAGAGGCAAATGTGAAAACATGTTGGGTACTTCATGGGCTTCTGCCTCAAGGAGTTAAGCAGTTCTTTGACATACTATTCGTTTAAGTGGATTAGCATATTTTTCTATCCGTTTTCTCTCAGGTCAGAGCCAAAACAATAAGCACCTTTTCTGAGGTGATGGGTGCAAAAGATTGCACCCATGTTGCCATTGGATCTTAATCTGGACCTTGGGGGAGCAGTATCAGAAGACGAAGGGCTACTATTTCATCAACTGCCAGAAAGTGTGTGATGTATGAGGGTGCATCACTAACGTGTCAGCTCAACATCCTAGTTGTGTCCATGTTTCCACATTTGGCACACAGGTTCACTGTACTGCCTCTACCTGCATGGTAGGAAACTCCACAGCCACCTTTTTGGTAAGTGCAAACACTTCCTACTCTTCTGTACAGGTTTATTTTGGAAAATGCATTATTAATTAGTAACCACCCACTGTGGTGGTGCTAACATTGTCGCTCACAGTAAGACACTGTCCAGCTCGATTCTCAGCTAGAGCGTCTTCTGCGTGGAGACATGTGTGAGTGGGCGTACCTTCATTGAAGGTTGTGCATCAGGGCTGGTAACTCGGCACGTAAAAATCAACTGCCAATCATTAGCAGACCGGAGTTCCGCTGTGGCGACTCCTAACCGGGAAAAGCTGAAAAGACACAACAACATTATTAATTAGTAACCATCCCTTTCCTTTTATGTATCTCACCCTTGTTTGTTTTGCAGATAGTACTGGTTACCCACAGGAACCCTGGCTAATGGCCAGAACAATACACCTAGGAGAGCTGTTGAGGAGTGCTTCAACACAGGTCTGTCACAGACATGATTTTTCACTGACCAAGGATTTGGCCTACTGAAAGCCCGTATTTGCCTAGTCCGAGGTGTCCTATAGTATGACCCTGACACTGCATGCGGGATGTTTACCATGGGTTGCATTCTGCACAGCATGATAAAGTATCGGTCTGGTGCACAGCTGCCCCATGATGGCAATGCAGCTCCCACTACTGTTCCTAACCCTTGTAATGACTGCAGCAGTAGCATGGGACTCCTTGTAGCAGGTATGTGCATTTTACATGGCTGTCATGCCAAAGAGGTAGTATCTAGTCCACAACTATGGGCCATGGCATTCACTTAGTGAAAGTGAAGCAACACAAATCACATAGATAATACTATATGCATGCAGTGTTACTTATGGGCTATGCTTTGTGTTGCATGTTCAGCTTATACTATACATCAGACAGCTTTTTTCCTAATACTTAAATGTTACCTTTCTAGAAAATTATTTAAATGCTTTATTACATAGTATATTATGGGAAGTGGTTGCAGTTGTCATGCTTACTCATCAAGTGTTAGATGTATAGTTAATGCAAAAGGCATAAAGAATGTTGAAAATGTTTAATCGAGTGCACCTTTTTACATGTCACTCACATGAACTGGTTCAGAAGAAGTTTCTAATTTTACCAGTTATGGACCAGCACTGCTGTTTATGTGAGAGATGATATGTCTGGGTGGCAAGTAGTAATTCCAAAGATTATAGGCTTATAGGTTCATAAATTAGTACTAAGCTAACTGCCCCTGTGGGCCATTTTAAGCCTAGCCAATTACCCATGTGAGAATCAAACCCTGCACCTTGTGTGTGCAAGGCAAATACCTTAACCATTATAACAACCTCTGGTGCATTGCAGCATACATAAGTGCAGTTTTTCGTATCACAGAGTAAAGCATAGTGTGATGAGGACCTTTTTCTGTCTTGCTGCCACTTTTATTGTATTTTTCAGATATACCAGTGAAGACATTGCTCTGTAAAGGGACCACTGCATGCGTACCTGCTGTCTGCCATACTTAAAATTAATTTAACCTTTCATATAACTTTCCTCAGTAATTACTGTTGACTATGCTGTGAGTGTGCAAAGTCAAGTAATGCTGTTGCATATCAGACTGTTTTATGGTTTCTCAATGCATACTCACTGCTATCAGAAAGTTACAAATAATAGTCATCATTTACACAGTGTTGAGACCCGCAGTAGTGGTGCTGTGGTAGCATTGTCGCCTCACAGCAAGACGTTGTCATGTTCGATTCTCAGCTAGAGCGTCTTCTTTGTGGAGGCATGCATGAATGGGCGTGCCTTCGTTGAAGGTTGTGCGTCAGTGCTGGTAACTCCGAAAATCCACTACCAAACATTAGTGGACCGGAGTTCGCTGTCGACCTAACCAGGATAAGCCGAAAGACACAACAACATTTACACAGTATTGAGGGTTAGTTGACAAAATGCTAGTTTTACTGGCAGGATTCATAGAAAGATGCAATAACACATGCATTGTGTTATTGTTAAACTTCCCCCTGCACTGATCTTACTATTGTATGATGAGTTAACTGTACACAAAGACTTAAACATGTAGAAACATTTTTTTTATTTTTTTTTCAGTGTATTATCACTGCACTCCAGATGTAGTGAAAAGTTGTGCATGGACATCCCTGTCATAAAACTGACTGCTGGGTGAGTACTACATTGTATTGATTGAGATGAGGTCTGTAATGTGACTTAAATATCTAAGGTGCCACATATAATGTCTCCAAAGGAGAGTGCGGGTGATGGTTCCAAGGACCATGAGCAAGTGCTGGCATGAGAGATGAGGCATAGCCGACTAGATGTAGGGGCACCTGTAGACTTTGATCTGACAGTCCTGTGTGACTTAGACCTTGACTAAGAGATTCTAGCATGTGTTCTGGAAGACTTACAAGGCCTCTGCCTGCCTTCTTTTTGGTCATGCTTAATCAAAGCAGTACTTTCTTTGGAAATGCATAGGGTGCTGCCTTCTCATCTGCCATGTGTGCCAATGGTACCCCGTCCAAATCCAGCTGTGTTTCTAATGTGACTATGGTAAGTCTTTACCAGTGTGCTTACTGAGGCAGATATAGATGTTGCTTGTGTGTATGTCACTATTTTGTGCATTGGCATCATCATGCCATTGTCACTGACATCACATGTCCCTTGTACAGGTGTAATTCTTTATGTATGCCCTGTAATACTCTAACCATCTCTACCTGACACTCTCTGGCAGTGGCCTGTACCAGAACTATGCCATTGCACATCTAGTGCTGCACAGCCAAGACCTCACATGTCTCAGGAGTTTAATGTGAATTCACCTGGCATACCTTTGAACTGGTGTTATAGTGAGAACTGCTACCTCCGAAATGGTAGTCTCTTCATCAAAGTGTTCAGGCTGTTCAAAAGAAAGTGGTTTTGATCTGTGTGGTGACCCATCCTCCCCCTGGTATAATATCACTTCCTCACTTATTTGATTGTATGAGCCTGCATATGAATTATCCAGCTGTTGAAAGTTGGATGGTCTAGCTAGTACACTTTGCATTCATGAGGCACTGCCCTCAGACTGTGTCATGACTATCAGAGTTTCTGTAAGTAGGAATCAAGCTTTATTAACTATGAACATTTTGTTAGGCCAATTCTGAGTATATTAATTCCTTCCGTACTTTAGATAAAGTATCCATTACTCTACTTGAGAGAATACAAAACATTTTTTCAGTAGGAGAATTTGAGAACCCAAATGACTTACTCTTTGTTGTTTCTTACAGGCTTTTTAGAAAGAGTATGGCTGCATAGTGAAGCAGAAGTTAGAACAGATGCCCCGAAGCATTTGGTTCTCCAATTCAGTTCCTACGTTTTTCTGGAAGTTATACTTTCTTCCCACTTCTCAGACATATTACAGTTTAATTAGTGTTGGCTGTCTGTATGTGTTTGTTGTGTGAGAGTGAATGAGTGTATACATTTTGTAAGGAGTTGGTACCTCATTTAGAATTAGTTCCTACTTCCAGTACACATTGAATGCCTGAATAGGCTGTGGTACCCCTACAGCTCTGAAATGGATTAATCAAGTAATCAGAGAACACGAGTGAGTAAAAGAACAAATTTGACATTGAATGTCTTCCAGAATCCTTTACAGCTTTCTACCTTGCATCTGAAAAAATATACCTACAGTGACTAATAGAATCCAAAGACTCATGCTAAAGATACATATCGGTAAAACAAATGGTTTGTTAATCAGCTGATTCTCAGAATATGGCAAAAATATCTTAAGATATGAAAGACAGCATTATTTTACATGAATTTAAGTGCAGACTGAATGATTCTGCCAGACAGAAATATGTTTCTCAGTAGTATTAGGGGACATAGATTTAGTGATGCCCTCCCCATTTGTCTGAAATCCACACACTAATATTACTATATTAGCAAGTAATCACTACTGGGGAATGAATCTATTTTTTATGATGGTCAGAAGAACATTGAGTGAAAGAAGACAATATTTAATTTTTATGTGTTAAGACTAAGGTTATGGTTTAGATAAAGAATGTCTCTGTAAAAAACACTAGGTAGTATATATGCAAAACAAATTATCATTTGGTTTTATCAGTGATATTACATCAAGCTGGGTGTTTATGTTATATTTGCAGCATCAATGATACGTATTGGCTTATTGACAATGGCTGATGTTTTAAGGTAGTTTCCTGATTGCGTGTTGGTACTTGTCACATTGTCAGTCCAGCTATCTGGAATTTTGTAAATAATTGCATGTTATTTGAAAACATTAATATGATTTATATAGAAGTGTCACAGAAGGAGATACTGCCAGCCCAGGTATCTGGAATTGTGTAAATAGTTGTATGTCATTTGTGAATATCAGCAGGATGCAATTGCTTATGTTACCACTATATTAGAACTGTATGTCATATTGCATAGACATGTATGCTGAAGAGATATTTTTATCCACTATTGTAATTGTTTAGATGTATGTATTTTAACAGAAGATTATCTTGCAAAATTTAAGAATAGTTGAGATTGAAGTACTTTATTGACGGGCCATAAACAAGAGAAGCTATCTTTCAGTTTCCATCAACAGGAGACAGGATGTCTATACTAGGGGACTTTCTGTGTTATTTTGTAAGTATTTTATTGTTTTATGTCTTCTAGCAGTTACAAACATCTGAAGGCTATGTATTTTCACAGAGAGATGTTAAATGCTACCGGCTGCAGTGGGGGTTTAGCATGGAAATTGAAGTCAGGAAACAAAAAGTGATGTCATGCAAGTATCCCAGCAGTAATATTTGACATTAATTTAAGAACTCTTTGAGAGAGTGATAGTGCATTTTGTATTTGACCTGGAAATATCCACTCACCACTTCTGCCTGCTTGTTGTTCTGTAAGTAGGTTTTTAGGGCATAGTGGTTGTTTTAGATTCAGGTAGGAGTATAGCAAAGTATAGCTTAGACGTTTTCTTTATTTATTTGAGACTGTTGTGCACACAGTGAACATTCAGAGTTTCATATCACAATTGTTTTATTTTGTTTTTGTTAGCTTAGTTAGTCACGGAGAGCAGGCAAGCAAGTCAGCAAGGATTATGGCAAGCTGACAAGGAGCCCGTTGGCTGAGATGTGCCAGGCTAAAGGACTGGTGCATGCCAACCTGACTAAAGCAGAAATGATTACAGCTTTAGTCACAGCTGCATCACAGAACAGCAACCAGGAGGAAAATCAGACTGGCCTTGGGAATGTACAACTCTCAGAAAATGGACAATTCAGCCTTTCCACGGAGAACTTAAAAATCCATCTGGAATTAGAGACTTGAACTGGAGGCCAAACATTTGGAAATAGAATCAGCAGAGAGACTGAGATGCCTGGAGGCCAAAAAGAATATGAAGCTGAGATGTCTGGAGACTGAGGAAAATGAGAAACTCTAACGTCTGCAAGCTGAGTAGAATGAGAGGCAGAGGGAACATGAGAAGGAGATACTGACTCTTCACTAGGGTCATGGAGGTAATGGGGAAGGGAATAACCAAACCCCAGAAGCAACAAAGGTCAGTAAATTTCTTCCACAGTTTACAGAGGGGGATAATTTTGATAGTTTCATTCATATGTTTGAAAGGGTTTGTAAACAATATAATGTTGTCCAAGGGCTCTGGGTACGGGGTCCCTGACCCCCTTACACCATGGTAAAGCTGTAACTGCCATTTCTAAATTTTCTGATACTGACTGCTTAAATTATAATACTGTAAAAAACTGTCAGAATGTTTTGAGTTAACACCTGAAGCTTATAGGAAAAGTTTTTGTGGGCATAGATGGAAGGCAGATGAAAGTGTGTCTGAATATATTGCTGATCTGAACACTTATTTTCATAGGAGGGTGAGTGGATGTCAGGTCACCACTTCTGAAGGGCTGACAGACCTTTTGATGAGGGAACAAGCCCTTAGCACTTTGCCTGAGGAGATGAGAGTTTGGTTAGTGGATAGAGAATGTAACACAGCAGATGAGTTGGGGGAAAAGGGAGACCTATACCTAGCAAGCAGAGCATCACTGTACAGGAAAGGGATACCCAGTGCTGTTCATGGGCCTAAGGGAACCCATGGTGGGCAGCCTAGACCACCTCAACAGAGTCTGCCAGTAGCAGGGGAAGCCACTAGTCCAGGTACACATCCAGGACCAAGGGTTAGATGCTTTAAATGCAACCAGTGGGGACATGTAGCATATAGATGTCCACAGAGGTAAGGTGGGGAACAAAAGGGAGAGCCAGTAAGTGGGATTGACAGAATGCCAGAAGTAAGTTGTCTCGAGACAACAAGGGTACCAAACTACCACAAGAGGTTATATCCTATCTTAGTAAATGGGAAAGAGGCCATTGCTAAGAGAAACACAGCCTCTGACCTAACCATTGTGAAGCCTGCAATGGTTAAAGAGGAGCACCACTTGCTTGGGCAGTCTACTCCAGTCAGAGCTTTAGGAGAGACTGCATTCCAAATACCTTTGGAGGGTTAAAT
>NC_056726.1:1617737869-1617842869 GCF_019279795.1 Protopterus annectens
AAAACCTTTCTTTACTTCTATATAAGAACTTTATAACATCTGTTATCTCTTTGCCCTTAATATAAAAAAATGAACAAGATCAGGAATCTGACTAGTTCCAACCTCACCACCATGAGTGTTGAGAAAAAAATAGAAAACAGAAAAAACAGCCATCTCAAAACCCAGTCAACAAGCTTTGGTTCTCATTGTTTTTTTTTTGTCCTTAATATAACTGCATCAAATATTTATGAACACCACAGCTCATTCCATTCTTGGAAAACATGCTCTTATTATAAAAGAAAGCAACATATGATACTTTTGCATCTAATATGACTGAAACATTCTAGTGGTTCAAAACTATAAGAATCTAAGATATACAAAGAAGCACAAAAGTAAATTTTGATATATTCAGATCTTATATACAATCTAAAAGGCTGTAACCTCTCCCTCCCCCTTGCACCCACACATAAAGAGATATAGTTACATTAGAAAATACTAAAGTTGTTATGATTCAATTTTTATCTAAATTCAAATGCAAAAAACAATATTAAAAAACTATAGAGGAATAATTTGATCATTTTCCATTATTTAACTATATTCAATGGAAATAGAAAATCATAAGTAACATAAAAACACATACATCCTACATCATACAATCAGCACTCATAACAATTTAGACTATTACTACAATTAAGTTTATACACTAAATTTCTCATGAGTCTATATTAGAACATCGAAGTTTCAAAACTTTGAATGTTCTAATATCAAACCCTATTCAGCGAAAGTTGAAAATATTGAAGCAACAGAAAACAAATTTTTTTCCTATGGAAAGAATTTGGTTCTCCGTTTCTGTTGCTTCGGTATTTTCAGTGCTGTGGTGGAAAGTTATGGGTCAGGTTCAGGTAAGTGCGAGATTGAGTGCGAGTTAGGTTAGTTAGGGTTAGGGTGTGGGTTAGGTATGTGTGCGGTTGTGTGGACGTGAGAGTTAGGGTGGGTTAGGTGAGTTAGGGTTAGAGCGTGGGTCAGGTAAGTGTGCGATTGTGTGGACGTGAGGGTTAGGGCAGGGTAGGTGAGTTAGGGTTAGGGCATGGGTCAGGTAAGTGTGCGATTGTGTGGACATGAGGGTTAGGGTGGGGTAGGTGAGTTAGGGTTAGGGCGTGGGTGAGGTGAGTGTGCGATAGTGACAGACCTTAGGGTTAAGGTCTGGGTTAAGGTAAGTGGATAGTTAGTGGTGTGTGTGTAGTTTAGTGTAGGGTTAGGTGCAAGATTTTAGGTGTATGTGTGTGGATTACTGTTTGTTTGGTGTGCTTGTGTTGTGTGTATGTGTGTTGGAACAGCAAATTTTTTCACTAGGAAAAAAATTTGCTGTTCTGTATGTTCAATGTTTTTAGCTTTCACTGAATAGGGTTCGATATTAGAACATTTGAAGTTTTGAAACTTTGATGTATTAATATAGACCCATTTCTCATTATATTCATTAAGAATATGATTTTAAATACCCTTTGAATTAACATTGCAGAATTAATACCTTACAAAGATAATATTGTTTCCTGTCAATAATGTTTTAAAGCATATGCAGTCTATAATAGAGAATTTAGTCATTGTACCCCATGTATGAAATTGTTACTATATATTTACTCATATAAAATAGGTAAGACATAATGGCATAGTAAATATCACATATTCTTAACTTGGTATAACGTTTAATTACTGTGTATATACCTTAGTTTTATGATTAATTTACACTTAAAGCTTAGCTTAATGCCACACTCAAAACTACTAAATTATGTAAATGAGTCATTTTAAATAAGCACTCTTATGGAGATAAATGTTCTGTAACTTAGCATAATTGAAATCATAAAATAATGAATAAGTGACAATATTCCTCAATGGTGGCTTCTAGTTTAACATTTAGGGCATGATCTAACAGCATGAGTAACATAATGCATCCCTTCTGATACAAAGTAGTATGTAGCATGTTTCCTGAAATCATAAACTCTCATAACATTTTTTAGCTTTTTTTAAATCTTTTAGAACAAAAGATAAATAACTAAACTTATACCCCCGGATTCATGAAGCTCGGTGCAAGGCCGGTGTAAGGCTTGCGCTGGCCGTGCAACGTATAAATGGCTTAGCAGCGCCACATGCATAGTAATGAGTGTGCGCTGCAACCACAACCACGTGCATAGGGCACGTGCGCGAGTCCAGGGAGCCTAACTAGGTTGCGCTCAGAGGTGTAGCCAAATCGGCTGTCGATGAGCAACCTAAAGTGCTGAATCTTACAGCCCACCTGTAATAGTAACCGCACCTATCAGTGTCCGTGGATAATGAAACGTATGCAAAGTATGCTACACATTACCCATCCACACAAAATGGAGAACCAAACATAAATGCACGAAATACAAAATGTTCCCGTTCATGGAACAAATGATACTTAGAATACTGTGTCCGTTATGTAGTGCACTGTCAGCAGTCATACCCAGTGGAGGTGTACTGCATCATGTCAGCGCGCCGCAAATACACATGACTAGCCCCATGGGCATGGTCACCAGCAGTCCCACAGTGGTAGTGATAGTACACAGCTGGGCAGTGGTGGCCAAATAACAACCATAAAGAAACTAGACATCCCAAATTGCATCCCAAACACACACAAACATATGTATAGTAAAATGTGCTGTACACAGCAACGTAACCATCACATACACATAGGATGGCATATGCTGAATCGGAATATCCAGAAGCAGAACCCATGCATGCAAATGTAATACACAACAACCCCTTTATAGCACGTAACCTGCCCCCATGTCCGAATGTCCACCTAATCCAGCTAGCAGCCTTGCGCAGCTGTACACCTACACAGAGCGGGTATACCCCATATGTAGTAGGAAGTATTGTCCTAGGCAGTGACAGGCTTGCAAATATGTACCCCACATATGTCAACATCCCATCCCAGGTACTGAAATCCAAATGGCTGCATGTGAAAGTGTCGGCAGAATGTGTACATCCCGCGTGTGGTTACTGACCTGTCGAAACCCCATAGGTGTTCACACGCCACGGTGTCCATAACTGTACACATCTGGACAAAGCATTATGTGTAGCCATGGTACTGATGAGTAGCTATGCAGACATGCAAAACATAATACACAGGGTGAAACAGCTGTCCACCATGCAGGTCACCCCAGCAGGGTTGCCACATGTACAGATTGTCAAGGTGGGGCATCACTTGTAGATATGCGTGGATTTGCATGGGAAAACACCCACGGCCAATGCAAAGGATAGAATAACACGTATATGCCAGAATGAAAGGTTATTGCATAGCATGTGAATAGCTTAAGCTATCCAATATAATAGTCACGTGTACCAGATACAAAATGCCTATAACATGCAAGTAGTAACGAAGGTAAGAAATATACTACTGTGTTAATATCACAGGACATATGGCACGTGTCAAGTGTTGACGCAGGACACAAATGTCCAAAATGGGGCCTCCCCCGCAAAGAGGAACAAGTGCTAACCCTACCCCCCACTGAAGTATCGTCAGTATAAATACAACCCAATCACACACCAACACCACCGTCCAACCTATGACAGCAACAAAAGCTGGACAAAGACTAACACAATGCGTGCACAAATAGGGACACATGTAATCAGTGCTCTCACAACCTTCTACAGGTCACTGAATAATAGTATGTACATATGCATGAACTGCTGTGAAGGATGTGTGGTAGTCCCCAGTATTACAGAGGTACATACACATATATACTGTAACCAACCGTCACATACCTGCAGGTAATACATAATTCAGTCATGTGCTACATAAATATCCATGTATGAATGACTACAGGGAATAGTCAAATGTGAATGGGAACAACGCACAACATGGAATATGTATGATAACCAGCACCCCCCACATCATTGTATGCCAACAGCATAAGTTATTGTCAGTTGTCCAAACACCCGTGTCTGTAAACACAGATTGAATATTATAGCAATAACCCATGCCTGGGTGTGGGTAATGCTGGATTTACCCATGGTTGGCGTGGTTTGGTCACGAGGGCGAAGCCGGAGGGACCAAACAAAGCCAACCGTGGGTAAATACAGCATTACCCACACCCAGAAGTGGGTTATTGCTATTATACCATGACATTATTTAAGAAAAGAAACTATTAATTCTCTTAAATAATGGCATAGTATAATGCCTGTTTGCTGCCCTTCCACAGATGTCTGGCACCCGCGGCAGTTCTGATGTACTGCGTGCCTGCGCAGTACATCAGAGCTGTGGGCAAAAGCAACGGAGAAAGCAAGATCTCCATGGCTTTATTGTAGTGTTTCGCTATGTTAAATGGGTTTAACATAGCGAGACAGCTTTAAAATAAGCAACGGAAATGTCCATTGCTTATTTTAAAACTGTCTCGCTATGTTAAACCCATTTAATATAGCGAAACACAAAAAAAAAGCAATGGAGATCTTGCTTTCTCTGTTGCTTTCTTTTAAAACCTGTCTCACTATGTTAAATGTGTTTAGCATAGCGAGACAGCTTTAAAATAAGCAACGGAGATCTCCATTGCTTATTTTAAAGCTGTCTCGCTATGTTAAACCCATCTAACATAGCGAGACAGGTTTTAAAAACCGAGTTATACTAATGGAAAAAAGTCCGGGTGACCGGACCTTTTTCCATTAGTATAACTCAATTTACAACGGACACGCTGGCCAATCAGCGTGCACGGTTTGGAATAATAATGGGGGGTCATGGTATAATAAACATGGACAAACCGTGCCCATGTGCCTCGTCTGACATTCGTACACGGTCAGGGCAGTTCTGTACACTAGGCGGACAAGACCAAACCCAGAGCACCACAGGAACACCCTGACAATTAAAGACCTGTATGTGTCGGGACTATAAGCCTTTGTGTTCTGAATATCCCTGCGGTTATGCCATATGCAGCCTGGGTCCAGAGCATTAGGGAATAGGGAATGTAACATGTAGTACCACACTTTTCCCAGCAGGAGAATGGATGCCTGTGACGTAAGTGAGTGCGGGGGTATGTTAATGTAGCTATGTACCATGGGTATGCATATAAATGAGACAGAACACCAAACGTGTAGTGGTCACAGCAACCGGCCAACGTGAATGCAGTCCCGTTTGAATTACGAGTATAGAACATATAAATGTGAACGTGTAATTAATGCGTCTGTGCCGTAAAGACAGTTAGATATGTAAAGGTGAAAGTGTGTTTCGCATACGTCCGTTAACCAGATCAGAGATATGTTACTGGTACTGTCACAACTAATACAGGCCACGTAAGCACAAAGACTCAGTAAACATATGTAACCCAGAATACGGATATGCATGTGCGCCTGCGCGTAACCCACAATAAGGAAATGCAAATGCGCCTGTGCATGTGTGATCCGCTCACAGCAGAGTAAATTAATGCTGTTTCCCCCACGTTAGTTATACATGTCTCAAAACTGTCAGCCTCTGAAAGTATGGAACCGGACAATGCCATGCAAAGTACTGGTACAAATAGTGAGAAACACAAGATATGTGATAAGACAAACATAGAATGTGGATAGAATAACGGGTGTGTTTGTAGCAGGGATTGACGAAGGGTATGCATTCATAACCTGAACTACTTGTCAGAAGGTGCCACCGTAAGTCTCAAATGAAATGCCAGCAAATTGCCAGATAGACACAGGTTAATGTATAACACACCTAAGATAAAGGGTCAACCATCCGTACACTCTGCCAGTATCTGTACAGTGGAAAGGTATGGTATGGTTATAGATGTGTGTACACAGGTAATCCTCAGACATTAACAAAGCAAGGTATGAAACGAGGAATTTACATGTATATGTGTACACACAACAGACCTATGTCCCATATATATGACACATGGATATAAATATGCCAAGTAATAGCTAATATGGGTAGACAAACAGACATCCACGAATGGGGAATATACAGCAGCAGTCAAAATCATTGGCCAGAAAGTGACAGTCCAGCAAGTTCTACACTTTAAACATGCATATTGGTGTCCATTGTAGGACTCCAAAAATTTATACATTCGCAGCACCTGCTGTGATTGATGCAAAAGACATGACAGCCGCAAATACAAATCAGCTGTATATGCACTAGAATCAGGTGCAAGGGTGATGACACATGTATCCATGAAATGCATGACGTATGAACTGATATCCCTAGAGTGGGGAGTGCATATAAGTGCATCCACATCTCAGTACCGCACACATTAACCATGTGTAATGTTTACCGTAGAGGGTTGTCAGGCATGGGAACCTGGGTATGCAGAAATTGGCCTAGGTGTTGTTTGGCAGAGAATTCAGAGGTCGCCCGTGGGAGGGATGTGGGTATAGCACATGCCTCTATTCTCAATAATGGTGCAAAGTATCCACTGGATAATGCGGAAAGCAATTTGGAAATATGTACAGCCCTATATCAGTGTCCTGTAGGCAATTCCCATGGATGGACATGCGTACGACCAAGATGGTACCCATAACTGGAAAACTGTCAGAATAACACAGCTGCAGTAAGGCATAGTACAGGAAATACAGATAGGGACTATATTACAAATACCCCATACAAAGTCAGACCGTTGTGCGAATACTGGCATAGCCATGAATACGGATGTTATGAGTGTTACTAATCATGCAATGGAAATATCAGTCACTATCACCTACCGCACAGTCCGTAATAGCTAGACAGCAATCAGCTAGAAAGGCACATCACTATGTGAAATGTAACAAGGGCAAAGGTCAAACGTCAGGGCGTGTACACATAATGACAACAGGTCAAGGGTATGAAGGAGCTAACCTGTCCATAATACATGTACTGAACTGGTGATACTAGGCGGACAGGTGAGAAGAAAGACAGCAGGACAAATGGGCAAAGATGTATAAGTCATACCCCGGAAAATGTGAATGACAACGTATGCCCTGCGTAGGTCAATGTGGAAGGTAAGTAGACACAAAGGTAAAGTGTCCCCCAGGGTGTCATGAAGTGTCAACATAACAATTTCCAGACCCCCATAGTCGTACGTGAGCCCCGCCACTGACAGAAAGCACAAATACGATGCACACATATGGTACATGAAAGAACAATTAGCGTGGATAAGCAGATGTAGACCTGTGTGAGGAATACAACTGTCTGTGTGGGTGTGTCCTGCAAATACAAAGTAATGGCATGTGGGCTGTCATGCTGCCATACACTGTGTGTATTGTAGTCAGAAAGTTGGTATGTTGTATCAGACACATACTCTGCAACTGTACAGATGTACGCAGACTGTGTAGAGTTATGCCTCATATGTTTGCTGTGTTCCACATAACAGTAACAGTAGGAAGTGCAGTACTGTCCGCAGGTATGTGCTGATATGTCAAATTAAACAGCAGTCTACATGAATTACCTATATTGGTGACACCTGTACAGATGATTATAGTGGGACATACACACGACCATGCACACAGCTCAGATAGACATACACACATCATAAACAGGCAATGATACACAAAGTCTATGGAGTGTACGAGTACAGTGACAGTACAGCAAGGATAGCTGTCTGCCAAGATATACAGCAGATGTCTGTAAGGGAGTGTAACACCTCCCGGAACACGGACGTTGCATGGACAATGTTTGGATTTGCATCGTACCCCATTGCTGTGTGTAAGCTGTGCAAATATGCGATACATGGGACAGACAGCTGTCCATGCAAGAGCAGCGCTATGGGCATAAAATATGTATATATAAATACATCGAGAGAGATACAGACAGACATATCTGGCAAGGCCGGTAGTGGAACCTACACATCACTACCCTATCACACCACAGCATGACGCACATAGAGAACACACTACGGAGGTCGCTAACCACAGCAGACACACAGACATTCCACTAGGTGCGTCTCAACATCCGCAAACACAGAGATGTCAGCAGGATATATGTGTGTTGCGAAGCGTCTAAAACCATAACCTACGAACCCATGCGGCCGGGAGCATAGACACAGACACACATCTGGCAGGCATGGGAATTGACCTTACACCTACCTACCCTATCGCACTACAGTATGACACAATTACAGAATGTGCTACTCAGATTACTGAACACAGTACTGTCAGAGGCATACTTCTAGGTGGGTGACATCATCCGCAAAGGAATAGACGCTGATAGCAAATGTATGTGTTGTGAGGCATCTAAAAGCATTATTGTCACCCAAGGCAGCTGGAAACACACACACACACACTTAGAAGGGCCGGGAGTTGAACCTACACCTACCTACATGAACACACTACAGCATGATGCATTTATAGAATGCATTACCAAGATTACTGAGCACAGCACTGTCAGAGGCATACTTCTAGGTGGGTGACATCATCCACAAAGGAATAGACGCTGATAGCAAATGTATGTGTTGTGAGGCGTCTAAAAGCATTACTGTCTCCAGAGGCAGCTGGAAACACACACACTTGGAGAGGCTGGGAGTTGAACCTACATCTACCTACATGAACACACTACAGCATGATGCATTTACAGAATGCGCTACCAAGATTACTGAGCACAGCACTGTCAGAGGCATACTTCTAGGTGGGTGACATCATCCGCAAAGGAATAGACGCTGATAGCAAATGTATGTGTTGTGAGGTGTCTAAAAGCATTGCTGTCACCCAAGGCAGCTGGAAACACACACACACTTGGAAGGGCCGGGAGTTGAACCTACACCTACCTACATAAACACACTACAGCATGATGCATTTACAGAACGTGCTACCGAGATTACTAAGCACAGCACTGTCAGAGGCATACTTCTAGGTGGGTGACATCATCCGCAAAGGAATAGACGCTGATAGCAAATGTATGTGTTGTGAGGCGTCTAAAAGCATTACTGTCACCCAAGACAGTTGGAAACACTCACACTTGAAAGGGCCGGGAGTTGAACCTGCACCTATCTACATGAACACACTACAGCATGATGCATTTACAGAATATGCTACCGAGATTACTGAGCACCGCATTGTCAGAGGCATACTTCTAGGTGGGTGACATCATCCGCAAAGGAATAGACGGTGATAGCAAATGTATGTGTTGTGAGGCATCTAAAAGCATTACTGTCACCCAAGGCAGCTGGAAACACACACACACACACACTTGGAAGGGTCGGGAGTTGAACCTACACCTACCTACACGAACACACTACAGCATGATGCATTTACAGAACGTGCTACCGAGATTACTGAGCACAGCATTGTCAGAGGCATACTTCTAGGTGGGTGATATCATCCGCAAAGGCAAGGATGCCGATAGGGAATGATTACAGAGTGAGCAGTCACACAGCATGTTACAATCCCAAGGTGGATGTACAGTAACACGGCAGTGCTGCACTCAGGAATACTAACTATCTACGGAGCACTACATCACAAAATGGCTACGGGATGCACCACAGACAGTACACCCTTTGAGAGAGCAACCAGTGTGTTTGATGTAAGCATCCATTGTGGCATAGCAACTTTATATAATTCGCCTGGATGGCCACTATGGCTATACAGGATGTCAATGGCCATGGCTACATGCCTAGTATCAGACGTCGGTGTCGAATGTACAGTGTGCCCATGAATGGCGTACTGGGCATGCTCACACACTTAGCATTTGCAAAGTGCAAACATGCATACACATGGAGTGTAATCATGAAAGGGCAGAGTGTGGAATGTACTGTGTGTCCACTTACACAACAGCAAACTGGGCATGCTCACACACTTAGCAGTTGCAAAGGGGAAACATGCATGCACACGGGGTATAATCACAGAAGGGCGCAGTGTGCAATGTACTGTGTGTCCATCTACACAACTGCTTACTGGGCATGCTCACACACTTAGCATTTGCTAAGTGCCGTCCAGCATGCAGATGGAGTGTACACACAGAAGGTCACAGTAAGGTAAAACTGTCCACACGCACAGGGTGATCACACATGGAGTTACTTGTACTCACACAGATGACATCACAGGTGTCACGGGTGCAGGTCACACATGTACACACTGCAGTGAACACTGTAGCTGTCATGCCAGCACCATGTCATTGGTGTAGCAGTAAGCCTCACGGTCCAACAACAGCATGTGACATATGTCCACAGGTCTGTATAGCAGTGTACACCAGTTGTGCAGAGTACACATGTACTAACAATGATCCAACATGTGTGATGTAGCCACTTATATCAGTATACATGGACAGGTCGGCTCCACACATACCACGGCCCTGACACAGCTGTGACACATGACTGCTGCTGTACCACAATGAACAAATGTCTGGATATGTCATACATGTGATTGTCTGGATGTGTGCATGGACTGCACACATGACACATACAAAGCCTGTGATGTACCACATGCATAACACTGGCGTACTCAGTGCTACCCACATGAATGGAAGGTGGACCCATGTCTGTGGAATGCTCCCACTACAGGGTGTAGCAGTGTTGACTGGGACACATACCCTTGTATTGTTTGCCTGTGACAGCTGTGATATCATACCACAGTCCATGTTTTATGTATGTCAACACACACATGTCAAAAAGTAGCAATGCATACAAACATAGCAACAGGAGACACATGTGGCATGTGTACTGTGCATGGAGCAGCCATGCATGAGCAGTGGCCAATGTCCATAACATAGTTGCAACAACCTACCACATGCATACCCATCATAGGGGCCGTTATACGGTGGCATACAAACAGCACGTATGGAGGTATGTGTGTACATAATGTGTTTAAACACCTGTCTACATGCATGTGTGCAGGTGGTGGCTCACAGTTGTGTCACACACCATCCTACCCTGCCATGTGCATACAGTATGCTATGTCTCTGTTACATGACAGTGCTGACATAATGCATACCCAGCGGTCAGGTGTTATCAACTGTATGTCACATGGCAACTGTAACACCTACCACCTCCCATGTGCATATATCAGCACATCTGCCGGATACAGTGTTGGTACACATAATGCACTACATACCGCTGCATGCCTGCACACGTATCATATGGCAGGTATAGTATTCCCAGCACTGACGTGTGCATGAATGTGTGCCCATGTATGCCACATATTGGGGGGAATATGTCCCACTTGCTACACATCCCCTGTACACCGTAGTAGAGATCTGTACATACCTCAGTGTGGGGAGCATGAATTTGAATGGTGCAGTACATGCAACACATTGTCTCTCTGTGTACACATGTGTGGTCACCACAATCTGTGTGTGTCTACATGTTTGTATGTCTGCTGCTTGGTGTGAGGGTGTATGCTAATATACTTTTGTGAAAGAACACTAACCACACATGGTGACTATCCCGTACTGGTGCTGCATTGCACAACCCTGTTGATGCCATAGGTGTGAGCCATACTGGCTACCTGTGCATGTCTGCTCCCTGTGACATGGCGTGTGGGTGCATAGTATTGTGAGGGTGCTGACCACACAGGCAGGTGTCCCCATCTGCACACTATGGGGTGGTGTACACCCCATGATTGCGACCATGTTCCTGTACTGTTACAGGGTCCTACTGCTGCACAGTGTGCCCCACAGCTGACAAGTGACACCTCAAGTCAGTGGCCATCACGCTGTGTACAACACCTGCACCATGTCACCATACCTGTAGTGTGTCCTGCTATGTATGTGACGTCTCTGTCCACTGTAGCCTGTGGCACCGACCACATACGTCAGGTGCAGTATATGTGCAGACATGTGTGTCATGTAGGTGTCCAGTCAGGTTGAGGGTACATGTAGTATGCTGGTATTGCCAGATGTGCCTGTGAGTAATCCACAGCTACACATGGGGGACCAATAACAGTGCTCCCTGTAGGCACATGCGAGTACACCATAGGAGGGATTCAGGGTATCAGAACCAACATGGTGCTACACATGTAACCATCACACATACCGTGAACACATCACAATGCATGCTGCACCTGCACTACATGGTATGACTGCTGCATGTTGACAGTACACAACCCATGTCACATACGCATCTGTCAGTATTCATACACAACCACTGCAACATACACATCCCACGCTATGCATACACAGGTATCACATACACCTCTCACTATCCTGTCCACCCTGTGCATCAGAATATATTTGCATAACCCTGCACCGATGGTGTGGATGACAAGGATGCGGCAGAGGCTTCATCATATGCACAGGGTGATATGTTTGCCAGGGGCATAGGCTGCACCAATGGATAACATCATGTGTGTGTGTAAGGGCCGGTGAGTTTACTGGACATGTCTGTGCAGAATGCATGTGGATGTGGTGGAGCCCTACAGTTGTGTCTGCTGTGTGTGGGTATGTGTGTACACAGTTCAGCCATATGTGATGCCTACACGGGGTATAATTGACAGCCCCAGACTGTACAGTGCAGGTTGTACAGCTCACTGTGTCCGTCCACGGCCACGTGACCTGTGCCTGCATGGGATTGCATGGGCACTACCAGGTGGAGGTACAGAGTGGCTACTGTCCGATGACACATGTCCGCTGGAACCGTGGCCATGATGGGAGTGGCCAGGGCCACGTCCACGTGGCCTGCTGTGTCCTGGTGTGGACAGTGCAGC
This sequence comes from Protopterus annectens, assembly GCF_019279795.1. Classification (NCBI taxonomy): domain Eukaryota; kingdom Metazoa; phylum Chordata; order Ceratodontiformes; family Protopteridae; genus Protopterus; species Protopterus annectens. The sequence goes on from NC_056726.1 coordinate 1,617,750,452, forward strand.
ACCAGCTGCACTGCTACTGCTACCGGCACTATGTGAGTGGGCATGAGAGGTGGCACGCACACGTCGACCTACACTAGGTGGTGTTGCTGGCCTACGCCCATGTGTCCTACGCCTCACCCCTACCAGGTGTTCCAGCACAGACAGCTCACGCTCGCGGATTGCCATGCCTGGGTCGAGGATTCCAACCATTTCACCTAATCGCCTATCCAGTACATTAGTAATCTGCTGTTGAGCATTTGCCAATGACTGGATGTTGTCATTTAGGGTACAGATTGCAGCCCTCTGCAGCCTCTGCCCTTCTTGGTTCTGCCGTTCTGCACGTGCCTGTGCCGCCGTTACAGTCTGGAACATGCGTCTGGTGATACCAGCTGCTGCACCCTGTACTGCAGGTGTATGTCTGCCAGAGGTCCTCCTACGAGCAGCACCAGCCACATGCCTGTGTGGCACATCACCAGTCATTACACTGGCAACATGGTGTGTAGTCACACCTTCTGTAGCCACCACACATTCCTGTTCAATGCCAACAGACGCTGACTGTCCTTCTTCTATGGGCAACGGTGATGTGGTATGTGTTGGCATCAGAACTGTGTGCAGGGAAGAGGGGGACATAGGTGGGATGGTAACCAATGGCACAGATTCAGCCCCTGATAACCCTGCCTGTACCTCATGCATATGGTCATCACCGCTAGTATCTGTGGGGACACTAACATCAGATGGACCGCAGGAGGGTAACGCACCATCACCACCTGTGAATGCAAAGAAATACTGTAAGGTACATTACACACAGACACACACAGACACACACAGACACACCATGCATGTGATATTTCAGATGGCATGCAGCATTCCTGCACTACAGCACAGGGAATGCAGCTCAGACATTAATAGTGTTAGTATGCATACCACCCTGGGGTGCACACTACATCAAGCAGGTGTCATATCAGTAGTCATGCAGTACACACAATCATGGTAGTTTGCATGCATCACCGTGATACACCATGTGGCCACAAACAGGTTAACAGTACACATGGCTGCCATTACCTTGACATGTAATCCGCTGACATGTGCAGTAACATGTATACATGTTTGACACAATGGTGTCCTGACACATGCACAGCATCATAATGGGCTTCACAATGCAGTGTTGTGTGTACAGCCTACAGATAGAATGCATGTTTAGCAAATGTGCATGTGCAGGTGAGGTTAGTGTGAGCCATGTACATAGCTATACAGTGTGGAGTACAGGCACTGTGCCATTGCATGGCAACATGACGCACATATGTTGCTGTGCAATGCATAACATGGGCGCATTGCATTGCCATGACTGCAACAGAGTCATGCTGTTCCACAGATCGTATATGGTAGACATCGGTGACACCTCCGGTAGCTGCAGACAGGCATTCCGGTTGTCCGGTGTAACACAACAAATGTACAAGTGGTCCACTACGGCTATGATTGCACTATGTGTGGACGATGTGCAACGGGGTCTATCCACATCAGAAGTACTGTGTGGCAACATGTCTGTGGCTATCACCCATGGCCATGTGTGAACGGGTCTTGGACAATTGTGTGTGATGGGCATCTTGTACACATGTCTGTGGTATCCCATGTGACATACACCCATACATGTCAGAGTTGTCACAATCCACAGGGCTATGCAGACAATAGCGTGGATGTTTGTTATGTCGGGTGTAGGTCATGTGATGGTGTGACAATATTGCAGACAGAACACCACATGCTTGGGACATGTCGGGTGGCGTGTCACAATGTGTGCACACAATGCAGGGGCATATGTCACAATGGTGACACCTGTGTGCTGCTCATATCACAGCTCACTGTGTGGTACTGTGTGCATACCACAAATGTTGTTCCAATGCATACTACATATGCATCCATTGTAGAACACCTCCACCGTTCTATGCATAGCTGACCACACATATCACACTGACAGGTACTGTGGTTTCATGCCAGTGTATAATAACGGTTGTATCTATTGCACATGGGTGGCATGTGTGTATGTCTGGTGGTGCAACCTGTATAACGTGACTGGAACAGAAATCAGGTGTGCATGTTATACCTGGCCACATGGCAAATAACTCTACACTGTAACATGCCTGATACTGACAACAGTCTCACCTGCAACGGACCCATGTCTGTGTGACACGCCAGAGGTACCTGTCTATGTGTGACACAACAGTAGAAACATTATCCATGACTGTATGACAGCCACAGGTTGCACTGTGCATGTGAACACATTTACCTGTGTGATAGCATATGGTATGCACATGTCTGCATACACAACGTAGCATACTGTAGTATGCAGCTTGTGTGCCCATATACCTGGCATGTGTTGTTACTTTACATGATGTACCATGACACCTGCAACTACATTGGATATCATACTCATATGCAGGACTGACTTACCAGGCAACTCCAGGCTCATTGGTTGGGAGACACCCACCTCCACGATGGCGGCTAGTGTTTCCACATGCTGTTCCCTGGGTGTCCCCAGACTGGCCAGTAGCTCCTCTGTGTGTGTGAGTGGGGGCTGGGTTGGTGGCCCACCACCTGTTCCACCTTGTTCTCTGGCAATTGCAGTGGCACGCTGTTTTGCATGCCGTATCAGGTCCGTGCAGTGTCTGCGTACCTGCTGGTAGGTGCAGTTGTTGCCACCCACATCATTCACCCTCCTGCATATATCCTGCCACAGGTCATCCCGCTGCTGAGCATGCTGTGACACATGGCTGAACAGCACGTCATAGTTGTCATGGAGCAATGGAATTATGACATCATCCTCCTGGCGGCTGAAGGCTGGGAGTCATGAACGTGGCATTATCTGTAAGACATAATGATGGTGACAGGTCACATTCTCACTGATGTACTGGCATACCGCTGAACATACATTGCTATGACATGTACCACATCTGCGCAGTAATCTTTGAAAAGCATCATGACACTGACACAGCTGACGTGTTTCTGTCACACCTGTCACACCGTTGTGCAGTGGATATCATATCATATCTCTGTGTCAACTCATTACAGTGTACATACTCCATGTAGATGGTAACTTGCTGTGGCCATGTGTACTTGCCTGCACCTGTGTTCTTACCAATCTGCACTTGGCTCGATGTGTCCACAGTACTACTGTTCACCTGGATGCTGTGTATATGTCACATAGCAACACAGACACAGCCATTATGGACTTCAGCAGTGACACTGCACACATACACATGGACACCTGTACATGCATGTGTTTTGCCATATACATCTACTCAGCACTGTACGGGTGTTGGACATCCTGCCACGGCTCGCCTGTATTGCACATGTGATACACATGGGACAATGTCGATTCATATGACATTTGCAGGGATGGTCAAACATAGCATGTGCGCGCACATTTTACATGCTGTCACACAGCAATTGTGACAACACAAGGTGCATCAGTGCCACATTACTGATCCAGTCAGTTGATAGTGCATGTACCATGTGGCCATCACACCATGTATGACTGTGATGACACGTGCAGCCTTGATGGACAGGTTTGCATGGTATGGCAGGGTATATCACATATATGGCACAGGGATGTGTCCAGCCTGTGGAAAACCAGTATTAGGACGGTGGCTGTCCATTACATATGTCATTTATATAGGTATATGGACATGTTGCATGTCCATCATCATGGTGTAGACAATGTCCTTCTGCAAGGTAGGCAGCATGCTGCATGGTGGGGGTGTGTATTGTGCATGCTGGTATCACACATCCATGCATAAACATTACCCCTTATGGGTGCTATGTGTTGTAATATTGTTCAACACAGTGCTGTATATGCCCGCACGGTGATATCCCATGCACATGGATGGTACCCTGACCTGACATGGGTACCTCATATGACTACCTCCGGTGCCTGCTGTCATCACCATGTCGGCGGGTGCACCGCACAGCACCATCCCTTCCACAGTGACCATGGTGTTGAGCACAGCCTAGGTATTCATTTATGGGGACGGGGATGTTCACATAGCGGTGACAATGCTGGTATCATCCATCAGACCGTACACTTATGACACACACCTCACACACACAGCCCATTCAGTATGTTGTTTGCAACACTGACACAGCTATATTGCTAGGTCAGGTCCATTCCCAGCCGTACATACACAGATGCATAACATTTCTCTCTGTGGCATGGGCTACAATGACGGTGGGGTTCAACACATACCGTGTTCGACTGTAGCTGGCACTGATGTTCTGTGCACATGTCAACACATTAACCCTGTTCTACTGTAGCCAGCGGTGATGTGCTGTGCACATGTCACTCTTGCACATTGTGTTGATGTCTGTCTGTCAACAGGCCACTGGTGGAACACGCAAAGGTATTTGTAATCAAATATACATGCCGCCCTGTACAGCTGTACTGCTAACATCTCAAGTGCTAATGTGTCATGGACATACACACCTTACCCAGAAAGTGCATTGCCACCCTTACTCATCACCTCTTGTGGTTGCTATTATCCAACACCCTATATGTATTGTATGGTCAAGCTATGCACCTATGCAGGACATGTGAGCATGTAATGTGCTACTGATTACCTTTGCACCCATTGCACAACATGTCACACAGGTACACTGGCAGTCATACACTTCACAGCTTGGTGAAGGTACGACAGGTGTTGTACACACTTAACACACATATCCTGTGGGACATGGTCGTATGTACAGGCATGTCCAACTGTCATGTACCAGTGCTACCCCTATATGACGGATATGTCGTACATGTGGCAATACAGCAACTGTCACATGTACTCATTCAATGCTCACCTACCAACATACAGCAGTACAGCCTGTGAGTGATGTGCTTCTGCATCCATGCTGTGCCCATATCTGTCAGTTGTACATCATTATGTGCAACGTACCTCATTTGGTGTTCTAGCAGGTGCATGTTCATCAAGGTTCCACATTGAAAGGGTCTGTCACACATTCATTGTTGTACATGGTTTACATGCCAGCCATGGCTTAATAGATGGGAATCATAGTAATTCATTGGGATATCATATTTATACATTAGAGCAGTGTATTTCAGCCATCATATACCCTTCCTAGTTGACACTGTTAGTCAGCCAGTAGTAGGTGTTCTACGATCTGCACATTAGTCACACAGTATGAGGGCTACTGTTACTCATTCTGGGGACAGGGTGCTGATAGCTGTGGATGGGGGTGATGCTGTCGACAACCATGACTGCACCTGATGGTCACTTCTGGATGTGTAACATTTACATCACACACCTACCATCACGTAGTCCCACATCATCTACAACAATGGACATTCCTGCAAGAACAACGTATGCAGAATGTCTGTATAACCACTGTAGGCACCACTGGTGGCCCCCATCATGGCAGCCAACATCACCAGTGTATATATCCCGCAGACTCATGGGTTACAACATTCACAATACACCAGTCACGGATGACTCTGTTGTGAATCACAATGCAGTTCCACACATCATGTTACACAAGGCATTATGCACTTAGATGTTGCGGACGGGTGAACACCTCTGCAACTCAACCTACACACACATGACACATCACCTGATACAATATATCTCTCATACATCATGTTATTGTGACTGCCCTGTGATGGCAATACACAGACTACGTGTGCTGGGACATGCAATGGCTCACCGGTGTTATAGCCCTCTGGGTGTGTGTCTAGCCATGGTGTACATTCGGCATTGGTCTGGACACAAGAACACTGTACATTGACCTACTGTGTCACTGCAACAGTTGCTTATGCTCCTATTGTTATTGTACAGGCATGTGGTATCTGACTGCTATGACAGTCCAGGTCAAACACAATGCTGTGGCATGCATGACCTGCAGCCATCAGCCTGGGGAGTAGAGCACACATGTACATCTTCACATGCTATACTGCCTCTCTGGCAGTTTCACATAACTGTCACCGGCAGGGCAGTAACTGGGAAGCACAACATGGGGTCATGTGGAACAATGCTTGCATCTTCCACTGTGATGCACACAAGCGAGGCACACATACTATTGCACCACTCACATATCTCTGCAGTGACTGGGACCTGCCTCTATGCTCTGCACAGAACACCTGCGATGACGGATTGTACACGGACCGTACCTTTCAGGCACATACCTGGACCGGAACACCCACAGATGAGGGGTTCACACATCACACAGTGTTTTGCACACATCCTGGATAGTTGCTTAGCACAATGCATCATAGGTGCTCCATGTGCAGATAACTGTGTTTGTGACCGCTATACACATTGTAACAAGCGACAGAGTCAACATATTACACCACAGGTTACATACCTTCTGTGTTGTTATAGTGGACATTGGGCCTCAGACAGCTACTACTGATGTGTGCTGACAGTAACCCACACTTCCCTGGGATAGACACCCATGTACCTACACATGCTTGAGTCATGCACTCCGCTCAGCTGGATAAAGCAATACACAACACATACAATACCTACACTACCCTAAGCATGAACACTACCTCCATGTGACTGGTGTGACACACCTGGGGTTATCCCCTCTTTGGTGGATTCAAAACATATGCTACACGGCCTTGCTAGCCACATCTTGGAAACACACCCATCACAGCATACACGGAACATGTGTACTACAACAACTACTACAGATGTCTGCTGACAGCAGTTGTTAACATCATGACACCCGAGCAGATGGACACTACACATACATATGCTGACACATACCACAGTGCACTTCAGTAGCATCTACACAATTGCAGGAATCATGCTATTCCGCACAGAGACATGACGGTACTGACCAGATAACAGACACCACTGTGGTGGTCATGTTCCATGAACATATGATGTACAACCACAGGTACAGGCTGTTGCACAATGGTGTACATTCACATGTGTGAGGTGCATCACTTGTCAGCCATGGTGGGTCCACAAGGTCCATCATCACATACTCCAAGGCTAGCTACCTAAACATGACTGCCACACATTGCGGTGTGGGGCCTCAGGCATTGTGGTGGTATGTCAGTATACTTTGGCATCCACATCTGATGTCACATACAACAGTCAACCAAACATTGCAGACCGAGGTAATGTTGGCAACGTGCCAGGCGATGGCGTACTTACCGACAATACACCCTCTCACTCACTACAGGGTCGCAATCCGTACATGAACATCGTACTGTCCCTGTGGTCACATACACAGTACTGACATACACACAATATGTCCTGGGACACTGGCCCAATGTCACCTTCCAATGTCCCTGGCTGTAATGTCCCACCAACCTGTTCAGTATATGTCTCCACACCAGGCCACTATATTCACTGCTAGCTTTTTGTCGGACATTGTAAACCCTGAATGCCACACAGCAGCATTTATCGCACTACACACAGGTGGCACTGCATTGCACGAGTGGGACTATAGTCATACACTCCTGACTGGACCATTCTGCATGGCGATGGGGCACATCATCAGGAACGTGATTCCCACAGACATTGATGGCCCCCAGTCCTTTCCTAGCACCCGGGTTGGGCTTGTGAATGCCACAGCAAGGCACATACACATGCTGGGCACCTGTCATACAGTTGCTAGGGCAGTTGATGGTGGTACGGAGGTCAACACATCATACATTGTCCTCACATTGCCTTTCAGCACCATTCCACATTCTGGAATTGACAACATACACATCCACCTGCACATCATACCCTGTGTCTCAGGATGTTATGCTATGTGGCTCATGGGCAGTAAACACAGTGGTGCCAGCATACCATAGTACCTACTACATGTCAGGTACATATTGCATTACACAGTCCTCAGTCATAGGGCCACTCATGTTCACTATATGCTTACATACAGAACATGCTGTCACAGAGTACTGTCCATGCCTAGATTTCAAACACCTACATACCAAGCGCCATTATTTCTCCACCAGCTCATACTGATACCAACCATATGGGTGTCAGTGTGACAGATACTTCATATGAGTATCATGGCATCAAGATGCATGACACAAGGTGCATGCACATCACCTTTGCATAACAACATTCACCCACTGACTATCACATGGATAGTGGTCCCTACATACATATCACATTGTACATGGTTGCAGTACACACATATGTCACACACAGTCCTGTGGTTACCGTATTCCACTGTGGCATGGATATCCTTCTTCAAGGCCACACCTATCTGTACTGTGTGTGATGCTGGTACATAGGTAGCCATTGTACCTGTGAACTACACACATCTACACACAGTCAAGGGTACAATACCACATTTATGGTGTGCCTTCAACAACAGCTACAGCTTTACATGGCACAACATTGACATGCCATGATGTTTACTGAGCTCAGACAGTTTACATATGCGGCTGAACTACGGACAACACATCTGTACACATCTGCATACCACATACTCAGGGGTGTCTTCTTCTGCTCTGACACGGCCCAGGTCCACCACATTATTGATGCATATACTCCTCATACATGACATCTGCGGTGGGCACTGTGAACAAAATGCTCCTGGATATGTGCACACACACCACACTGCATGGGCTGTGCTTCTGTGTTACATCCACAAACCTAACACACACCATGCTGTGGAACATAGGTCCTGTGTACACAGTAGCACTGTTCATGTGATACCTCCCTTGCTGTTTGGGTGACACATGTAGTCCTGGTATCACCACAGCAGCTGTACTGTGTAGAGGTGCAGTTGACACCTGCCTCTGCTGTTCACAGGACACTGCCATGGAGAGGTGACACTACTGTGTACACTGTACATGTGCTTACACATGGACTTGCCAGACTGCATTGTAGCCCACTATGCACCTGTGCAGCTACTACAAGTCCTTTGTGCATGGTTACTTGGTGTCCCTTCCATTTAGAGTAGCTATCATGCTACTACTATGTCCCATACCTACAGGCCATATGTATCCTGTTATTGTACATACTAATAGGCGATACCTGTGTTATGCATGATATGCCTGTGATACTGTGTAGGATATCTGTCATATCTACCTAGACAACTATACATTACACATATTTCACATAGTATCCCCTAATGCAGAGCATACTTGCACATCGGCCACACCTTACATATGTCATCAACGGTATATGCCCATACACATGCGTGCTGTGACAGTATACAGGTGGGAGGGTGGCCTAATGGTTAAGGTGTTTGCCTTACAAACACAAGGTGCAGGGTTTGAGTCTCACAAGGGATAATTGGCTAGGCTTACTTGGCTAGGCTTAAAATGACCCACAAGGGCAGTTAGCCTAGTACTAATCTATAAACCTATAAACCTATATACATACATGTACTATCCCCTGCTATGGCACTTCCTTGTTGGACATCCACTACCAGCAACAGCGTGTGGTATGGCATTGTTCTCTTTAATGCCCTCCTGTAGCATCCCTTGTGGTGTCTCTGCTGTGTACATAATGTCCCACTGCTGTACACATGGTTTCTACAAGCGTTGGTATGCTCAGCAAGACATCACTACATAACTACCTTTCACCACTTTATGCATTACGGACAAGTGTAATTAATTACAACCACCATTCACATACAGTACAACTTATTAATACAGATCATGCGTTACACAACCTTACATATTGTGTGTTCTACATACCTTGTTGGTGTTTCGTTTAGTTTATTGTTTTGTCGTTTCCTTTTGTTTTCAGTACTTTCGATAGTACGACGCTTTTTCAGTATGAGCATACGGTTTGAATATCTTGAGAGTCATCCTTATATACGTCGATACCTGCAACATGTGAATTCATCCCGCCAATTGCTGTTCCTCAGAGTAATTACGTGCATATCACCTGTGCATCTACTCCATTCAGAAATTACGCGTCGACACTGGGGTATAATTGGATTTTCCACCTGGGCATTGGCTATTTGCCCTACCTTCATGGAGATGGTCTGTATTGTGTTTTGTTATGTGTAACTGCAACTGCTATGCATAGGGACAAGTATATTTTGAATTCATGTCACCCGTGGATTGTGTGTGACAGGTGTAGTATTTGGGTCAACATGTGGGTGTACCTGCCCTGCCGACGAATGATAATGGAATATTGCATTCAAAAACTGTAACATGGCTGTTTTTTTCCATTATACAACACATGCAATTATGCATCCGCCTTTAATTGTGTCTCCCACGCGATATGTTGTGGTTATGCGGATGTCATTGACTGACTGTATGTTTGTGCTGCTATTACGGTTTGTATTCCTTTATTATCTACAGTGGGGGATATCGGTGGTTGTACGTAACGGATACAGTTTGTGGGCCTTGCATCTCTACATACACAGTTGTCTGTGTGCTCCATCCCTACTTGGAGAGTTAACAGTTAATAGTCTTTTGTTATGGGATTGTAGGTTGGGCTGTTGTTAATTGGTTTCGATATCATCTGCAGGTGAGCTTGATGCATGTATACCTCCGTAACTTATGTGGTATATCAGCGGCTATGTGTACGTGACAACTATCCCTTGTCTTTCTGTCCCAGATATTTGCAGTCATTGTGGTCATGTAAAAATAACGAAAATACGATCACTGCCTCAAAACACCAGCAACCAACCAAGCCTTGGAAGAAATTCCTTTATTTCACCGACTAAGCGCTTTCACCAAGATTGGCTTCTTCAGAGTCAGTGTATTACAAAAACTTACACATTTTATACTCTTCAATCGTAATGACATCACCTCATAATTCAATAAACTGTTCCAATTAATCAATCAATCAATCAATTATTAACCACTACAGTTTCAAAAACAGTTCATAAAACAACATGTTAAAAATCAGATAACATTCATAATCATTCCTTAAACAGTTTTACACATCTTTTAAAATTGTAATATAAAATACTTATATTTAAACAATTTATACTAAACCCTTTTTATAAAAAATGTATGTAATGTATATATTCCTTAAACCATGTTTAAATTAAACCTCAATCTAAATGCAACTAAACACATTCAAAATGCTTTGTATAATGTATTTTATATTTCATTTAAATCTGTTAATTAATTTGTATATATACATTAATTTATATAATACTGGCCTTGAATTTCAAAACAGGTTTTATAGAAATGTAATCATTAATACCAGGGTATCTAGTGGCATTTAATCTCAACTGCCACATAGTTTCTAATAACGCTACCCTGTTACCAATGTCACCTCCCTGTTCTAGCAATACTCTATCTATAATAAAGAATAAAAACTTCTTGAATTCCTTACAATTAATACTGTGAGTATAAAGTGCATTGTGAGAGTCCTTGTTCTTAATAGCTCTTAAATGCTCCACAATCCTATCACGTAGTTTGCGGGTGGTCATACCTATGTAAAATGCTTCACAAGTTCCACATAAGGCCATGTAGACTATGTTCTTTGTGTTACAGTTACATTTTCCAGGGCAAGGTAAAGAATACCCCCACCCTTTCACACACACGTAAGTCCCTTCTGCTATGTGCCTGCAGCATCTACAATGACCACACTTGGACATCTTGGATGCTCTACTCTTAACCTCACCTTCCAAAATGCCTTTCAAATTGTTACCTTTACTGTAAACAATTCTTGGGTGAACACCCAAAATCTCCTTCGTGGCATCACTTAAACAATACTCCCACATCCCATGTAGTACTTTAACTATATCATCACTTCTCTCATTGAATTTCAACACAAAACATGCTCCACTTGCAGTTGTCCTGCTAGGTCCATCTTGATTCATCTCCGACCCATTTTCCCCACGTAAAATGGGTGAATACAATGAACATCTCAGTTTGTACACTTCCCTTTTTAATTTTAGTAACAGTTTGAGCGGGTAACCCCTATCCAACAACATACCTATCAACTTGAACATTTCCTGCTTAAATAGACTTTCCTCACTCACCAATCTGGACAATCGCACCATCTGCCCTTTTGCCACCCCTTTTCTCTGATGGAATGGGTGGCAACTTTTAAAATGCAAGAGTGAGTTTGAATAACTATCCTTTCTATATATAGAACTAGTTAGACCTTCATCACTCTTGACCAGTGCTATGTCCAAATAATTAATACTATCCTTTTTCCATTGGAAAGTAAATTTCAAAAAACTGGTGGTGTTTAAATACTCAATGAACTCCTTTGCTTGTAGTTCATCTCCCTTCCATAAAATAAGCAGGTCATCCAGGAACCTGTTATACAAAATAATGTTCTCCATAAATCTCATTGGGAGAACAAAAGTTCTTTCCCAGGTTAAAAGAACCATGTTCGCAAAGATAGGGGCACACCTAGCACCCATAGCCACGCCCGAGCACTGCTGGAATGTCTCCCCTTCAAATTTAATGAAATTGTTCAAAAGAACCATCTCCATTAACTCACAAATTAAGTTAATCCTACCCTTGTCAACATTGTTACTCATCGCCAAACTCTCACGGAACATGTCCAAACCCTCCTTGTGTGGAATAGTAGAAAACAAGTTGACTACATCCACAGTTAAAAAACTATACTCCCTAAAATCTTCCTTAACATCCCTTAATCTTTCAAGGCAATGCCAAGAATCTCTTATCACATGCGGTACTTCCTCTAACACTCTCTTACACAAAAAGTCAACAAAGGAAGCTAAGGGTTCAGTTTTAGAACCCTTAGCTGCTACAATCGGTCTAAACTGTAACTTAACTACACCCTTGTGGACCTTAGGGATCCCAAAAATGTTGGGTAAAACAGCATTTTTAACCATCAAGTAATCATATTCGATTTCAGAGATCATACCTTGAAAAAGGGCATCCCACAAGTATAATTCAATCCTTTTGTAAGCAATATTAATTTCATTTCTCGATACCCTCTTGTATGTTTCTTGATCTTCCAAAATAGACATCATAGATGCAATGTAGTCAAACTTGTCCATCAAAACCATTCCCCCACCCTTGTCCGGTTTCATACACCTAATGTTACCAGCATTCTGAAGTGTTTTCATTGTGGTCATGTTGTTGAAATAGCCTGTTTGCCAGTGGTTGCCACATATTCATATGGGAATTGTTTGACACTTGTGGAACACACAGCGGTGTTTACGGGCCAACACATAGCCACGGTCAGTACTGAGGTAGCACATACTTTTTTCCGCGATACATACCTATTACTGTGTGACTTTGCCAACGTATCATATTGCATGTAACATATCAGTGTCGTACATACAGGCATGACTATTACATACGTCTTTTACATTTCTTATGGGGAATATTCCTGTGCTACCATCTTGAACATGTTCACTTTGTATCGTTCTATGTCAGGACACACCTAGCCAGGGTGGGGCTGTCACTACTACTCTGGGACTAGTAGTGAACATATGCCTGAGGCTACTTTACCGTATGCCTACACCTAATATTCTGATCTGCCTCTAACTTGGCACCAACATACACATGTTGCAGACACACACACATTACACTCACACAGCGATGCACACGGCACCCTCAACGCACACGTACACATACTACGGCACTCACGGGGACGTTTGCACACAGTACCTACGTGGACCGCAACACCGGCAGCGGTGACTAACTCTCCCTTCATATCATCATACTATTACACGCGCATGTACTGTTACAGTACTGTGTTCTGTCGGTCTTTCAGAATCGCGGTTATGCATATCGGTATGTTACACGTTCCATGGTTGGCGGTATCCTATTATTTTGAACCTCCCGGATGTTCAGATTGTCGTTGCTCTATCTATAATATTTACAGATATCGCTGGATACATCTCAGTCACCTTATATCCCTCTAATTCCCTTTCTTATCTATATTATATATATGTATATGTGTACATGTATATCTATCTATATATATATATATATATATATATATATATATATATATATATATATTATATATATACATCTTGCGGTGAATGTGGCAGGCACACAGCAATGCCATATGCTGTAGGACTCATGTACTGTTCAGGTGCTGGCTTTACATGTTCCACTGGCTGTTGGGTTTGCAGTGTTTGGGGGCTGCCTATGTGGGAGTCACACATAAGGCCACCCATACATTACAATTTACAGGTGGTCATGTTTGTGTGCTGTCCATTTCACTGTGTGTGCAGGTGGGGAGGTGTCAGTCCATGGGGCCTACGCTGTCAGAGTATGTGCTATACGTTCCCTCTTTGCCAAGGCATAGGCATATCGGGTACGCCTCCATCTGCCTACTGGGGCTGGCACAGTGTGTTCCTGGTCTGGAACCCTCTGTGCCTGGACTAGCCTTGGCAATTGTGGTGGGCTTTGTGGCCCTTCACCATTATGTCCCTGCAGCAGATGCTTCCACAGGATCATATTATGTAGCATGGCACATACTAGGAATATGTGGGCACATGTGCCTGGAGAGTACTGCAAGGCTCCACCAGATGTATCCAAGCACCGGAACCGTGATTTCAGCATCCCAAACACACGCTCTATGATTATTCTGGTTTGTGCGTGTGCCTCATTATGGCGTTCTTGCATGTGTGTGTGTGTGCATTTCTGATGGGAGTCATCATCCACGGCTCCAGTGCATAGCCAGCATCCCCCACGAGATGGCCTTGTGGGATGTCCCCCCTGACAAATACCTGATACAGCTGTGAGTCATGCCAGATATGGGAGTTGTGGTAGCTTCCAGGGCTGCCAGCACACACATCCATGATAATGCCCTGGGCATTGCACATGACCTGGCAATTGATGGAGTGGAATCCCTTGCGGTTTATGTAGCGTCTACCCTGCTCACCAGGTTGTGACTTGATTTGTATGTGCGTACAGTCTATCGCACCCAGTACCTCCAGGTATTGTGCCACATGGTGGAAGTGGCTCATATTGCTAGCCAAATCCTCCTGAGATCTGGGGAAGTATATATGCTCATTGGCATGTGGTAACATGGCATCCAGGAACTGGTGTAGTACCCTGGATGCTGATGCCTGTGAGATGCCCATTATATCTCCAGTTGGCCTTTGAAAGGTACCTGTGGCCAGTATTTGCAAGCTTACACATACCTTTGTGTCCACTGGGATGGGTTCCCCTCTGTTGTTTCTTGTTCTCAGGCGTGGCCAGCACAGCTCCACTATTTGCTGTAACATGTCCCTGTCCACCCTGTAATGCTCTATTATCTCCAGGTCATGTAGCCCCTGGTAGGTTACCCTTGGTCTGAACACTCTCCTTCTCCTCCAAGGCCTGCGGTGGTTGTCGGCATCCTCCTCCACAACACCGTCTGTCTCTAACACATACTGATGGATCACAGCTATGGCAGCACCCAACATGTACATTTTAAAAGTTCCCCATGTGTTTACACCTATGGTGCGGTGTTTGGGAATACACGGCTGTGTGTTGTGTGCATTCACACTTTATACTATTGTGCTGTGCATACCGATGATGTCATAGGGTGTGTTTGTACGGCCGTATCTAAGGGTTATCTTCCGTGTTTTACCGATGGAACTACAATGGTGTTGCCTTTGGTGTTGAATTACTTTTGCCTGCCATGGATTACCTTTCAACCTTCCCTTACTATTTCTGCACGTTGCACCTACCATTTTCTGGCATGCATCCTGCAGAGCACTGTCATTTGTACTTTCATGGACATGGCATATCATGCGCTTTGTGTGCTACTGCCATTGTGCTGCCAGTCTGCTTTGCTCTGCTGTGTCAGGTCTTCTATCTTTGCAATCTGCTACCTCCCCTACTTTCTTTGCATTCATATGCCTCCCCTATCCCGTTTTGCAGGTTTCTGCATGCAGAGTTGTCAGCTGCCGTCGATTGGCCTTCGTGGGTTGATTAGTGTTGATTGCTCATTACTACTACAATTACACTTCTTCCGCATTTCCTTATATTCTTCACATCACCTTCCTGTTTTCGATATTGTTTGTGGGGCGTGCGTCAGATTACTAGGTTTCAGGAATGTTGTCATCCTCGTACACATGCTCTTTTGCATACAATCTGTGCTCTCAGCTAAACTATTACCCCACACCCCGGTCCTGCAGCTTTGATTAGCGATGTACAGCCCAGGTTTGCTATGCTCCAATGTGCTTACTGCTACGGTGGCACACCCCTCTGCAGATGCCATGTATTTCCTCTGAGCCACTCCTCGGTGTTTTACCGCTGCGCCGTGTGGTACAACCTTACTCCGGCTGGACATTTGCGATTCAGTATTATCTGCCTGATTTGCATGGCATTGACTACTAATTCATAGTTACCACGCCGAAGACTGCCACGAGTCCTTGGCAACCCTTGCACCATGGTTGTGGTGTTCCATGCATACCATGGTGTATTATGCTGTAAACCTGATTTCTATTACAATGCTATTTTATAACATTGTTATATTATTTCATTATGTTGCACCTTCCGCACACATGTCCTGCGGTTCTGATGTGAGTTACTGTGGACATGACATTTAAGTTGTTATTTACGTGTTGTGCATCTTTTCTTATGCCATTGTCTGTGTATTTCACCATTGGCATATGTTAACAGTGTGATACCTGGGTCTGACACTCTTCCATTACTCCGATGTTATGTTTGGGAAAATGTAAACCATTTTTTTTTGGTTTACATTGCCGTGGGCGTATGCTACGCCTGCACCATTTCGTGAATCGCTATATGCCTTCATTTGCATGGTGACACACTGCACATAGGGTGATTAGCATACCTACACCAGGGGCTGTGCAGATCTGGCGTACGCCAGTAGTGCACGTGGAATTGGATCGTACCTGAATCGCTCGGCGGCCATATTTGGCATTATAACGCCTACGCTATGCGTGCGCCTGGCGCAAGATTCATGAATCCCGGACATAATCTTTTACTATTACAAGGGTAGTATTTAAATAACTATTATTGCTTAAAAGAGATTAGAAATATTCTGGTTAAACAGCTTTCTTGCATGTCTGTAGTGTCATTTTCTTTTATCTTTTTTTTTCTTCCCCCTTTCCCACTCTTTCATAAAAATGTATGTTTTGTTTGGACATCATAGTGCATCTATCTTTATACAGCTATGAAAACATTGCACCCATAAAAGTTTCTACTAAACATTTTATGCACAGTGGTGCTGTCAACATTACCATAAATCTCCTGATTCTCATTCAAATGCTTTAAATTAAGATGTACAGGTGAGAATTACAAGCCGTTTTAATTAATATGATTAACAGAATGTAAATTAAGGTAACTAGTACACTTTTAAATAGCCATACCAGTAAGATAAAAGTATAAATTCAAAATGTTTTTATGTTCTTCTTCTAATGCTCATTTAAACATTCCATTTGACTACTTCCTATTTCCGAGAAGGTTAAAGGTCATGAGGCACTTTGTCCTTCTCAAGCAGTCTTTAATGAAACCAGGCTGCAGCAGTAATCCTAACTAGCTAGTGACATTGCTGAAAACATTCTTAATAGCATAACATTAATTTGAGCAGGAACTATTTTTTGAAAAGAGACTTTTCTTCAGTTATAAAAGGGTTATGATCTTATTAGACAAACTGCAAATGGAAAAAAGAAGCTATTTTTCTAAATGGCTAAATATATAAGAGTGACATCAAAACCAATGAAGAACACATTTTTAAAGTCAATTTACAGCTATTTTAAATAAAATACTGGCACACCAAATGACCTAGCCACCCATAGCTGTTCACAGCCATTCAGTGTTGTTTCCTTTATAAATTTCAGCATATTTGAGCAAAAGTCATGTTACCCTAGGACCATTCACGTTCATACTATACTGCATTTATCACCAAAATGACAGGAACAAATGGCCAAAAGATCCAAAATACAAAATACTTTATTAAACCAATCCAATCCTCTTAGCCTAGGCATAGCAGCCTTTACAGAGTATAATAGTAATAGATAAAGAAGTACTCTTTATAGCAGCATCGTTTAAAACACAGTTATACAATTAATTAACCACTTCAATTTAAATTACTTAATTAAACAATTATATAGCAATTTAATAAAAAACTTTCCAACTACACTCTAAATTAAGACCCTTAGGGACTAAAGTGTCACATTTAAGTATAAAAATAGTTTCTTTATATAACAATATCTTCTTTATATTCATATTGTCAAATTTCCCACAACAAATTTGGTCTAATATAGTAGCTTGAAGTCCTCCTTTATTCATATAATGGTGAGTACAAAAATATGCAGCAATAGGGCTCTCCATCCTGGCTTTCCTAATATCCTTCAAATGTTCCTGAAGTCATACTTTAAAAGCCCTCTTACTTTCCCCAATATAAAATTTATAACACAGACATTTTAGGGCAAAAATTATTCCTTCTGAGTTACAACTAAAATTTCTTTTAGCCTAATATTTTTGTCATTAATGTCACTCAAACATTGCACCACAAATTTACAACTACAGCACCTACCACAAGGGTAGTGATTTAGAGTGTAGTTGGAAAGCTTTTATTTGAGTGTTATATAATTGTTTAACTAATTTATATTGAAGTGGTTAATTGATTGTATAATCATGTTTTAATTGATGTTGCTATATAGAGTAGCTCTTTATTTGTTGCTATTATACTCTGTAAAGGCTGGTGTGCTGAGGGGCTAAGAAGATTGGATTGGTTTAATAAAGTATTTTGTATTTTGGATCTTTTGGCCATTTGTTCCTGTCATTTTGGCGTTTGACTTTCTTTTGGTGGTTGTTGCAGTATACTGCATTTATGTTAATTTTGTAATTTATTTAACACCCCGATAACACTATAAAAATGATACTAATACTTCAGTAATACAAAACAAAAGCAAATTCCCCTCTGTTAAAACAAAACCACCCCCAAATATTAACCTATACATATCAATTAAAAATGCATTCAACAACCACTTGTATCCAGACATTTCAACACATATAACTCATGTAAAGGAAATCTTTCATATAAAATTAACTTAAAATATAAAAAGATTATAATATATAACTATTTGATATCAAAATAAGTTGTATTACCAAAGTAATTCAATTAAAATTACATGTTAATGCTAATGTTAGTCTATTTTATTAAACATTTACCCCCATATGGAAAATTAGAAGCATTACAAGTAGCATAACTATTAACTATTATTAAAAATATATTTAAATATAAGGAAAAATTTTATCTTATGATGGGTATCTTTCTAAGGAAATACATAGTTATATTTAATTGATCAAAGTAAACAGAAACAGCAAATAAAATGTTCATTTATCTCTAAGCTTTTTACTTTTTCCTATTAATGTCCAATCACTTCTTGCAGTTTGTCTTTTTAATGAAGAACTGCAGTCCATTTCTTGTGTGGAACCAAGTACATTATTCTTCTGAATAAAAAAAAAAAAAAACTGCATCTTCCGTGGATTCAAAAGTTTTTTTTCCTCATCTGGTAGAAATATCATTAACTTTGCAAAGTGTATCAAGTGTGTTTTTATTCCAGATTTTTTAAGCTCTTTAAAAGATGGATACAAGCTTTCTTTTTTGAAATTAACAAGGAAGAATAGTCATTGTCAAATCTGATGACAGAATCTCCTATTTTTATGGGTGATGCAGACCAAGCTGTTTTTAAAATTAAGTCTTTATCCTGGCTGAAAATAAATCTAACTATTATAGATCTTGGATTGTAAACTTTCTTACTTGAGACTAGTCTAGATATATATCTGTGTGGCATCTCTATGCTCTAATAACAGAGCTTCAGGAAGATTTAATACTTTTTGGAATCTGAGATGTTAAAAGTTCGTACACTCAACAGGAAACCACATGAACAAAAAAAAAAAAAAGACAAATCCTGTGATGCTAACAGAATGACACTGAAGAATTCACATACATCCTTTTATTAATGGATAAACACTTTTTTCCTTGTTGTTCACAATGTAACCATGTTACTAAGACCAAGAGTTATAAGGTTACAGATGAAGTGTTTAATATTAATTGTTGTATTACATGTGACTCAAAACAAGCAGTCTACTTGGCAAGCTGTAAAACATGCACTGCTTTTTATGTAAGAAAGACTGGTAGAAAATTGAGAAATAGGATATATGATAACATGGACGACATTTTACTTTACTGGCTCACCAGATGCGCAGTAGCAAGCACAGCCCAAACCCTGCCCGCGGTGTGCGACATCACGGTCAAGCATTGAATATTCGAGCATACTGTCTGCAACAGTAAAATATTTATTATGTATTGTAATTATGCGTGAAACTCCAGTGAAGTAAAATATTGCCGAATATGCACTGATGATAAAAGGATTGCACACTCTGAAGAATTG
Organism: Protopterus annectens; assembly: GCF_019279795.1. NCBI lineage: Eukaryota > Metazoa > Chordata > Ceratodontiformes > Protopteridae > Protopterus > Protopterus annectens. Next base: position 1,617,770,666 of record NC_056726.1, read on the forward strand.
TTACTTTTGTTCAATTTCAAAAATTGCAAAAATGGGAAAAGGGGTTTTGGCTGGTGAGATGTATGCATCACAAAAACTGCAAGCATTATATCAGGAGCTTCAATACCCAGGACAACTGCTGATGTTAATATTTTTTGTGATGATGACTTACTGAGGTGAAATGTACTTTTCCTGAACTTTTTCATATCAGAAAATGTTAAATGCTAAATTAGGATATGCGGGCCAACATTCATTTGTTTTGACTACTCAGTATGTGCTTTTTAGAGGATTTAGACAAATGCCAGGTCTTTATGAGCACTGCCTGGTAATTTTAATAGTAATTGGCTTGACCTTTACATTGATACATTGGAGCAGCTGTCCATATAAAAATATGCAAAAAATATCAAGGGAATAAATGCCGCACTTAGAAGTTATTACAATACTGTTCAGAACTAAAGAGCATGTGGTTCATAAAATGACATGATGAAAGATAAAAATAAAGCTGGTGAAACAGATATAAGTGAAAGATCTCAGGAGTTTAATATGTATTTCTGTTAGAATCAATTCCAACCTTCTTAAGATAACACACAATGACTGTGGCTCTGTCGAGAAAATTCTGCACATATTATGGAAATTGTTGTTCAAAAGTAATACAGGTCTAAAGGTCACTAGTGGTGACCTTGATGTATGTATGTTAAAGGTTAGCATAAACTTTTAAGTTTAACCACTTAGAAACATCTATTTTGGAAAATTCCTTTATAATGGATTAAAAGTTTACTATTTTAGTTTCCATATTATAAAGGAAGGAAGAGTTAGAAATGAGTACATATCATACAGTTTCTCTTCACTGGCTAATATGAATGGCATGTCAATCATGCCTCATTTCATATGCAGGGTCAATCATCCGTGCTATGCCCACTCCTGTGCAAAACTCCGGGTGAGCCAGTCAAGTAAAATATCACCAGAACATGACTGATATTAAGAAAAGCAAAACATGTAGGGCAGGATTCACGAAGGCTTGCACGGAGTGTAAGAGACGTGCAACACTCCATGCAAACCTCGCGATCCAGGAACAGTCCTAAACTCTGTGTAAGAGACCAGCTAAAACATCTCTTACACGGACTGGGCGTGGACATGCTAAATACCTCACTTGCATCTGAAAGGTATGCAAATGAGGTATATTAGCGATCCACGAAGCAGAAACCAGTCTGTGTAAGAGACGTTTTAGCTGCAGAAATGTACTCAGTTGACAACTGAGTACGTTTCTGCAAATTCCTCAATGGAGCCATGTCAGCTCCAAAAAAAGGGTGCATATGACTCAGGCAGTATGCCAATGGCCAAATATGTGGCCATTGGCAATATAACCCGATGCCAAAATAATAAAAATATAATTTTTTTACCCAGCGCAGCCCCACGCAAATGGGCTGCGCTGTATAAAACATGAAAATGAAGGTTATAAACCCACAAATGTGGGTTTCATGCAATACATGGAATGACAATGCAGGGACCAGCAGACCAAAACAACATGGCCACCGTGTAGTGGTTGCTAAGGGGGGAAGCTGAGTCTAAGACATGTAACTAAGCATTAGTAGGCAATCTCATGTAAATGAGGGTTAGGATACTGAATCTCACAGTCACATAGCAAATGAGCACAGTCTGAGTAGTTTAAGAGATACATAAGGGGGAGGAATAGAGTAGGAGATAGGTGACATCACAGGGGGGAATGGTAGAAAGAAATGCAGTTCATTGGAGGCCAGTGTAACATGACAGATGACAGGCACAGATCATGGAAAGAGGTGTGCCACTAGATAAGTCATGGAAAGTCAAGAAATGGAAGGTGTACACTGTTACCTACACCAAAGTTTCTTGCTGGGTGTGCATGCGCACGTGTGCGCACCATGAAGCGCGAGTAGGGCAGTGTGCACGCGTGTAAGGCAGACTGAGCATGTGGGAGCATGTTGGGAGATGTTTAACACTGTTTGCGTGGGTGTGCGCGCGTGTAGGGCAGGCTGAGTATGTTGGAGGCTGTTGGCAGATGTGTAACAGTGTTTGCATGGGTGTACGCGCGTTTTAACCTGAAAAAGTAGATTCTGAACTGTGTAAGCACGTGTGCGCACGTGTAAGCCACTGTGAGCTTGTTTCTGATGGTATGCACGTTGCTCCCCCCTGAGGAAACAGAGAGGAAAAAGGAAGCAACAGAATTAATAGGAAGCTAGCAGGGATAACTGCTGAAGCTAGCAGGTGAAAATAATTAGAAGCAGGCAATTACACAGGCAGAATAGTAGCCCAGCCCAGCACTTAAAACTCTGCAAACAGTAGTGCAGGATGTTTCCCTTAAGAGACACTGCAAGACAGGAGTAAGCTAATAGAAGTGAAAACTTCAAAAGCTGAACTCAGAGCAGAAATGTTAGGGGCTGCCATAGCTGTCATAATGAGACATAGGCGACTTGCTGAAGGTGGTGACAATGCAGATGGTGCCAGACAACCCACAGTGAGGAGACGGAGAAGAGTGTACAGGCCCAGGGTCACCTACCACGGGTTACATGAGATGGAGATAGTAGAGCACTATAGAGTGGACAGAGAGCTCCTGCAGCAAATTGTTGAGCTGTGCAGGAAATGCCTCACACACAGAACCAACAGAGGAGAACCCATCCCAGTGGAAACCAAGGTATGTGTTGGCCTAAGAATACTAGCAACAGGTACCTTCCAGAGACCAACTGGTGATATGATGGGGATATCACAGGCATCAGCCTCCAGGGTACTGCACCAGTTCCTGGATGCCATGTCAGCACATGTCGGTGATCAGTGTATATTTCCCCAATGCCAGTGAGGTATTGGCCAGCAATATGCGTCTCTTCCAGCAAATAGCGGAATACCCTGAGGTACTGGGTGCAATAGACTGCACGCACATACGCATCAAAGCACCAGCCGGTGAGTGGCGTAGGGTCTACATTAACCGCAAGGGCTTTCCCTCCATCAACTGCCAGGTCGTGTGTGATGCCCAGGGCATAATAATGAATGTGTGTGCTGGCTGCCCTGGGAGTTACCACGATTCCCACATCTGGCATTTGATGCAGCTGTACCAGACATTTGCCAATGGGGACATCCCACACGGACACCTAGTGGGGGATGCAGGTTATGCACTGGAGCCGTGGCTAATGACACCCATCAGAAACGCAAACTCACCTGAACAGGAATGCCATAATGAGGCACACGCACAAACACGTAATGTAATAGAGCATGTGTTTGGGCTGCTCAAGTCACGGTTCCGGTGTCTGGACACATCTGGTGGAGCCTTGCAGTACACACCAACTACATGTACCCAAATTGTCATGGTATGTGTTATGCTACATAATATGATCTTGCAAAAACAGCTGCAGCAGGACCAGCATAGGGCCAGGCCAAACAGCCCCCCACCATTGCCAAGGCCATCACAGGCAGAGCGTGACTCGGAGGAGGAACAACCTGAGCCTGCCCCAGTAGGCAGAAGGAGGAGTACCTAGTATGCCCTGGCCTTGGCAAAGAGGCAACGCATAGCACATACACTGGCTCAGTAGGAACCCTGGGAATGATACCCCCTCTGACTCACTCAAATAATAACATGGATGCCTAAAATGACATGACCTGCTCACAAACATGTACAGGGAAGTGTAATATGCGCATCCAACAGAGGCAGCCCTGCAGCACCACCTGAGGCATGAATGCCATGTGTTAAGTAATGTAACACCATGTACTATATGCACACCTGAGCACCCTGACTAACATCCACCCTCACCAAGCATGAAGCCACAAAATGACGATGGGATGATCAAGTGCAATAACTGGCTGAAGTAATGCAGTTAGTCAAAGGGGAGCCAATGTGTTTCAGGCTGGGAAGACATGCGGAGCTTGACATGATGCACCACCTGATAGGGGTGGTGTGCACCTATCATGCCATGCCCCATGGATACTGGCAAAGGCTGTCAGTACCCACAGCATGCCCTGAATAGGTAAGTCTCAAAACACAAACCCACCTTCATAGGTTCTACAAGGGATAGGAACCTAGATGTAATGCTACCCAATGACAGATGTATAAACAGCAAGATCTGTGCAGTGTAAGTGCACACAGTATGGAGAATGTAGATACCAGTCCTGTAATAGAGAACTGGGTCAAGGCTCACATCAGCACCCTAACACTACCAGGTCACACCTCATACTGTGCTGTACAGCCGCAAAACATGGAACAAGCTACAAAAGGAGGGTGACTAGCAAGAAATGGCAAGGATAACCACACCCCCATGTTGGTACCACAACAAGAAGCAGCATGGATTAGCCATGGTCAAATACCAATGGCTAAAACCACCTCCCAGTATATAGCCTGCTGCAGACTACTGTCCTAATACCAGGAACTGCACCTGGCCTATGTCGGAATACATGAATATATCAAGCCCCCAAACCACATTATATTGCTTGACTGAAAATACCCAGACATAGACGAGGAGCATTATACTAGCACCAACACAGTAGGAGAAAATTACCCAGATTCCATAAACCAAAATGCCCAGGAACAATGTAGCACTCCCACAAGAGGGTAAGCATACTGGATGTGATAATCAGCAACATGTGTACTGGATGGCAAGATGAGAAGTGTACCCCTCACTGGTCAGACCAGACCATAGAGTAATCACACTGGATATACACATCCTGACCCCAGTCCCTGGCCAGAATACCACAGTGAAAAACATGTGTAAAGCATAGGTTGCAGCCCTCAAAACCGATGTTGAATCCACAAAAGGCCCTGTGCAAGTGCAGAATATGGGACACACCACAGAACATGTTATACAGGCATTCCATGAACACAGCCAGGAATGCTTGGAGTATGCAATCACAAATAACAACAACACACAATGCCATACACGCAGGCATCTGGCATGATGCTGGACTCCAGCCATTACCAAACCATGCAAGAGAATGAGGAAGCTACCACATGATAGAGCAAACATAAAAAGAGAAGTAATCACTGACCAGTAGTATGGCAATAACATATGTCCACACATACAATCCACTAAGTCCAGCCACAACAAGTAGAATCTGTGAATCCAGAGGCAATGTGACACCAGTCCCAAGTACACAGACAACCACAACACCCCAATAAATACAAATATATGTGATAGATGCATCCATGTATCCAAACCAGAGGTTGAGCTCCACCAACCCAGTACTGTCAAAACTAGTCAGGAGGAGAAGGTAACCACATACACCACAAACCCAGTCCCACATAGACCTACCACAACTGTAAACCAAACACATAAACACAGACAAATATTCCTGGAGGCCTTAATTACAAACACACCACACCAACAGAAGCCTCCAAAGCAGATCACAAGCAACCACAACCTTCAAACATAGCACATGCAATGAATAGTATGCAAAGCTGGTGTGCCAAACAGTCACAGGCCAGAAGGAGAAACAACATGCCTGATACAGTCATAATAGGTGTCTGTATAGGCAGACACACTGCTGTCCCACTCACCAGACTGAACAAGGGAAAGGGTAGAGTAAGCTGCCTGTAGGCTGCCACAAAATGCCACATAACACAAGTACGCAGGTCACCCCAAAGCAAGCAGAAATATGATGCACTCAATGTCCATGCTGGTGTGAATTACCTGAGATGTACCTCCCTGGTCAACATCAAAGAGACATGGATGGTCCCTCTGAGTATGTACCCCAGGGCGGTATGACACTGGCTGTGTGCAGCATCCAACCCTCACCAAGAATGATGCCACAGTACAAACACAGAATGCTCATGTTTAACAGCTGGCACAGTTACAGCTGTCAGTCCAAGAGGGTCTAATGTCTGTCTGCTTGAGATGTCAAGCATGACAAGCCATGCTGCTGTTCCAGGGATGGCTTGCAGCTGTTACCCGTGTGTCTGGATACTGGATAAGGCCTTTGCCGCCTCCATAGAGCCGTATGTAGGCAAGGCCAAAAGACTACCCACCACCCTAGAAAACATAAGTGGTAGGAAACATAAGGGTAATGCTGACCAATGCCAGATGTGTAAACTGCAATATGCATGCCCTGAGGCACTTCCCATTATGGAGAACATTGATGTCTGTGCAGTGACAGAAGCCTGCTGCAAGCCTAGTGATAGCACACCAGCACTACTAGGTTATACCACATATCATGTGTTATGGCCCCAACACCTGCACCAAAACATCAAAGGAGGGGGAGTATCCATATGCAGCACAGACACCCATATTGCCAGGTAACTGACAATGCACAAAGCAGCAGAGACCACCCATGTGCACATAACTGTAGTCAAAACTGCTGTACAGTCTGTAGCATGCGACAGACCACACTCTCACACACAAGAACTCCACCCAGACATCCAAAGACACTGGACAGTATGAATGTCCCACCAAATACCAGACAAGGTACACACAAATTACCATATAGGTGTCAAATCATTATGTATGCAAAGAGTAATCAGGGACCTAGGGACACAGGTCGACATTAATCTGTCATGTGACACCCACAATGCCAATGTGGCTATGAAGATTGTCGATACTGGACACCGTATCATGAAAGGATTCACATCAACATCAACAGAGGTCACTGTGCCACTGTACTGTTCCCTTATCAGACCCATAATCTAGTACAATGACTCATATGGGATGTACCATATGTGACACCTGCAGCGGTTCGGAAGACCTCGTAGTTACCTCACCAACAGGATAAAGGGTGTGAAATATATGTCATATGCTGCCTGGCTGTAGAGACCCCAGCTGACTGCAGTCACACACTGCCTACACAGAGGCATTGTATGTCTGTTGTACAAGGCCATGTCCAACACAAGAGTAATGGACATGCTACACCACAGGAAATCAAAGCTATTGGAGCTGTGAGAGTCACAGATGTCAGCCTCAACACATAATGAAATAAGATGTGCTGGAGGGACAGATACATAACACAGAGGCTCCCCACACCCAGAAACAGGATCCCAATCCATGGTAGGCAGAGCCCCTCACTGACACCCCTCAACAGGAATATTGCCAAGTGGATGGATGACCGTACATGTATACTGGGGTCCTCACTGTGTCACGACCAGACAGAGGCACAGTGAAGAACTTCATAAATGGCCATAATTGAACATAGCAAGGGGTGGCGAAAGACACACACACTCTGGCTAGGCTTACTAATGGCCTAGGGTGTATAGCCTAGTATGAACCCATGAACCTATGAAGATACAAAACGTACAGGACACTAAGGATAATCACAAGGCTTACCCAACTGATGGTAGGAACCATGTTGGGCATCCACAGATATGCTCTGAATCACACAGATATTACAAACAACATACCAAACACACACACATATTGCTAACATACAACCTGTCAGGTGTAGTGCAAACACCCCCAGTGCAAAATACCTATCCCAGCAGACTGATGGTCCCCTGACATTGCAGATGCTGAGGTAACAGCCATCATCTGCAAAGCAGAACACACAGCAGCAAAGGTATGTGATGGTGTCCTGTGCTGAGGCCAACATGGACTCCAAGAATAATGGAATGCCAAATCACACTACTGCCCAATGTCAGCCTTACCACAGGATATGTACCCAAAGAGCAGTGTACAACAACAGTGGTCCATCACAACAAAGGTGTTGCCTGAATGGATACTCCAAACTACCACCCCAGGATCCTGACAAGCTTGTTCTGCACAGCTATGGAAAGGATCAGTATGTACCGCAGACAGAAGGCTATTGTGGACCTACTGATACTGGACCCTACACAGTGTGGCTGTTGTAACTGCAGAACCTGCCCCTAAACATGTCTGACCCATTTGAAGCAGTCATTAAGGTCATTGATGAGGGCAATGTGGTCCACACAGTGTAGCTGGACCATGCACATGCTTCTAGACAATACCGTACGAGTTCAGTATGGATATGTTCAGCAGCTGAAATATATACCCCTATGTCAGTAGAGGGGTTGCAAACCAGACCAAGGACAGAACTGACATGGTCAGACATGCCGCATCCATGTCAGACTACAAAGCGGATATGAGTGGCATCCCACAAGGCCTGGTCTTGGCCCCCCACCCCGTTCTGTATATATGTCCCATAGGTATAGGCCAACATGGAAGGACTGTGACTGAACATGTATGCAGAGGAGTACAAACAGCCCACCATATCCGACCCCCAGCTGACACAAGCAACCCACAAAAGGGCCACCTACAAACAGACAACTGTAGCCATAGCCATGTCAGCAAGCTAATTGCAGAACTGTGTATAGACAACCACCATGGATATACAGTAAGTGCCCACAAATTACCACACAGGTGTTAACCCATGAGGTACCTAACATGTAATGTGAGACCTGGGTACAAAAGGTGATAAATATCCTGCACTGGACAAACATGTGGCTGTAGTGTTCACAGAAACATGTACCATATACCCACCCAAACATGAAGGTTGGCAGATGTAGATAAGGGGAACTCACTGTGGCTCTGCAGCCATCCTCCATCAGCATCACAACTGACTACAATAGCCCCTGTGGGATATACCACAGCAGACACCTCCATCAACTGTAAAGTCCACAACAGTACCCCACCAGGGGTAGCAAAGAGCATGAACAGATGCCATGTGTTGCCTGAGTAAACAAACTGCAGCCCCACACACCGCCATCCTTCCCAGCTACAGGAAAGCTGTGCCTGATGTATGAAGCCATGTCCAACCTGGAATGAATGAACATGTTGCACCTTGTACAATCTGAATGGCAGTGAGCTATGCACATGAGAGACCTGAACCCCAGCACTGACATACATAGGACAAGCTGTACAGAATGATCCATAACACAGAAGGCACCCCACTCTTCAGTAAACTCCTGGTACAGGTCAGCCAGAGAGCCACATATCGACACCCCTCAAGAGGAATCCTGATGAGTGTATGGGAGATGGTAGGCTAACCCTGGGTATCACTGTTATGTCAGAGGTAGACGGAGGCACAGTATACTAACCATGACATATGTCATGGCAAACTCCAGTTACAATGTGTGTCAAAGGACAAACACACCCTGTGACTAGCATCAGAAATGGCCTAGGGAACATCACTAGTGTTTGCCAATGTCCACCCATGTTGTGGAATACACTAGCAATGTTGGACGAGCCTGGTGTAGGTAGTCCATATCTGAACATATTGCAACATGGTCATATGTGCACAACTGGCCCCTACACAGTCTGTTGTGCTCACTATGAAGATGTCAAGCAGTCATAGGACTAAAGCCCAGGATACTGTCCACCACAGTGAAAGTACTGAACCAGTACACTATACGGTACTACAGTGTTAGGTCATTATGAAAGTATGTTGAGAACTGTCTGCAAAGTATCCCATGCAATCCCTGCAGGCACAGTATAATCCCTGTTGTGGCAGACACAAAGCAGTTGGCCAGTTAGTACACAACATGACACCCAACACACAACCATAAACGTGAGATATTGTTGAAGTTCACACACACCCAAATATGTGGTGGACTTCAGAGTGCAACATATGGAAAGCTCACACTGGGCATGCTCGCACACTTTGATAAATGAGGCATATGTCAGACAACATGCCATGGAAAGGCTGAACTGGGCATGCTCACACACTTAGGCCATATCTCCGTTTAGCAGTTGGCCACACATATCTGGTATTTGTACGTGTCAGTCCAGGAACCAACCACAACACAGCAATCAGCCCAGTGCACACAGTAAATGACTACAGAGACATAAGTGATATAGTGGATCACCGTCATATGCAAACATCTTCCACAGATACACAAGTTGGTCATAGGAACAGGGAATGCTATGGCAATAAAGACCTGCAAACAGTAGAACAGCACAACAAATATTGTGCATCCGACAATTGAACATATGGGTGTAGAGGTCAATACTAGGCTTGTTGCCCTAGGGAATGACAGCTCAGCCAGAGTGTGCTTGGCATCTGCATCCCCAGGATAGTAGGCTACTGTGCCACTGTAAAGTAGGTCACAGAAGGCAACATGTGAGGCTAGTGAGCTGTGCCTCTGTCAAGCAGGGGCACCGTGGAGGTCCCAGGGATTGAATGTGCTAAGCCACAGCCATGTTGTCGGTGTGTGCTGTGAGAGGGTTGCTGAGGATCTCTGACAGTAGGTGTCCGTCAATAACAGACTGAGGGGAGCCCTATCTGCATTCTCTGGACGATTCCACTGTCAACACTGTGTTGTAATGATTATGTGTGAATGAAGTGCCGTGCCGGAACTGTTCACAGATGTCCTCCCTCTGTGGGCTACAGCTCTGCAATGTATTAGGTCACTCTGTCTGTTGTGCGGCGCATATATGGCTGGTGTACAGCTGACAGGTGTCTTGTTGTGGAGCAGTCATGGGTATATGTGGGATAGCATGACCAATGCAAACCGTACACATGCTCATAGAATGCAATTGTCAAGGATTATGCTGAGTGGCCAGTATAGTCCTCCAACATGGGTCCTCTGAAGTCGTTCACCCCAGTCTACACAAGTGTATAGTCTGCTTGTGCTAAATACAGTTTGTGTGCAGTGACAACCTTGCCTGGGGGTGGAGATGGGATATGGATGTCCAGGGAAAGGTGGGTATGGTCAGATATCAACAATGGTGGTCTACCTCTGGTGTGGAACAGTGAGTACCCACGTTGCAGATGGACAGGTGCAATATGTATTCCTCCATGTGGCTGTGGTGTGTGGTTCTGCCATAGCACATGGACCCACAAATTGTAGTGGCTGTAGGGTAAAGTGGTAGAGGCCTGAGTAGTTCTCACACACAATATGCCTGTACCTGATGTTAACAACTGGAATGGTGTATGTGAACACCTGCATATCCTGGCACTGTTCCCAGGGAAGCTAAGTGTGTGTCCTGGATGTGGGTGTGGTGTTCTGGACTGGTTGTGTTGTGTGTTACAGGTCCTGTGTTCCCAAAGCATGGTATAGAACATAACCTGCCAGTGCGATGTGCATATCTGACCCTGACGTAGGAGGCTGCAAATGCATATATATGCTATCCCCCACCTGACAGGTAGTAATACATGCACATACCTCTGTAGAAATAAAGATGTCAGCACCCTATAAATACTACAGGTGCAGAACAGATACCCAGTAATTTGGATAGTGCGCTCTGCTAAGGCGTCTCCCTGAAGTGTCATAATATAGTTAGGTAGGGGGTTTGAATCCTGCAAATGCTCAGTGTGTGTGTGTGTGGGTGAGTGGGGTTTGTGTGTGTGAGAGGGAAACATCCCTTTTGGCAACTGGGAGAACACACTACAGGATGCACATTCCCCTTTCTAAACACAGATGATGTCAGCACACTACAAGTACAGCAGGAGAAAAGAAGCCTCTCAGTAATGCGAATAGCGCGCTCTGCTAATCTGTCCGTCTCAAGTGTCATAACATAGTTAGGTAGTGGTTTGAATCCTGCAAATGGCAAGTGTGTGTGTTTGGATGAGAGGGGTTAGTGTGTGTGCAATTCTGTGTGAGGGAAATGTCCCTTTTGGCAACTGGGAGAACACACTACAGGATGCACATTCCCCTTTCTAAACAAGATGATGTCAGCACCCTATAAGTACAGCAGGAGAAAGGAAGCCTCCCAGTAATGTGAATAGCGCACTCCGCTAATGTGTCTCTCCTGAGTGTCGTAATGTAGTTAGGTAGAAGTTTGAAACCTGTAAATGGCATGGGTTTGTGTTTGGATGTGGGGAGTTTGTGCGTGCATTTCCGTATGAAAAACATGTTAGTTTTGGCAATCAGGAGATCACACTACCTGATGCACATTACCCTTTCAAAATACTGATGTTGTCAGCACCCTATAAGTACAGCCAGAGAAGAGGAACTGTCTAGTAATCCGAATAGTGCGCTTTGCTAATGCGTCTCTCTCACATGTCATGACTTAGTTAGGTAGGGGAATGAATCCTGCAAGTGTGTGTGGGGGTAGTAGGGTGTGTGTAAATGCAAGTGTGAGAGAACAGATCCTTTTGGCAAATACTACAATACACCAGATGCTGCATATTCCCCCAGTAAACACAGGGGATGTCACCACACTATCAGCACAGCCAAACAGGGCTAGTTGGCTAGTAATGCCAATAGTGCACTCTGCTACTGTGTCTATTACCATTGTCAGAGTACAGATAGGTATGTTTTGGTAACCCACAACTGCCACGTGTGGTTGTGTCACACAGTATGACCTTGTGTGGGTCTTTGTACATAACAATGCATGCCATTGCCTAAACCAGCAATGGCATTGCACACATGATGTATGTGTGTGACACATACACATAAATACCTGTGACCTGCAGTAGTTACCATGTCTGACACATGCCTTGAGTGGATAAATGGTATTTGCAATGTATACCAATATGACTGTGTCTTACTGTGCAGGGTCCACATGTGGTATGTCTCTATACAGTGTGGGTGTATATGGTAAAATACCTACAGCAGGGGATACACATCTGGTCTGGGCCATATAGTGTACATGTAGTCGATGTACAGGTGCTGCATGTTCCCACCTGTTGTGGTAGTGGTAACATGTCATTCCACTGCAATTCAGTGACCACATGCTGTGAACCCTTCAACTAGTGTGTTGTAGCTACAGTAATGCTCACGCACAATGTTTGGCTGGATGCAGTCCAGCCATATAAACACAGTTCTTGAGACTGTCATATTGCCAGTGTTGTTATGGAGGATAGGTGGTCTTCCTGTGTATGGGAGGGTAGTGTGTGCCAGGCTATGAACCAGATGGCAGTCCGACACACTGTTAGCTGCACATGATTAGGCCCTGATGCTTTGTGCTGTGCCAACAACCTGGAGGTGTGTGTATCTGTGGTACCTTGGGATACCACCTCCCTGTCCATGTGTGTTACATGTGTAGGGGACGACAGGCATGGTATGGGGCATAACCTGTCAGTGATGGGTAACACCTGTGAGCCATGAATCAGGAATCTGGTACTGCACAGACATTGCAGTTCACAGTGCTGAGGACAGTGTCTGGTGCATGCATCTTCCGGTGTACACTGCTGTTGTTGTGTAGCAGCACTGTTAGTGTCCTAACCTGTGTGATACCCATGGAGGTGGCTATGTAAACCATGTCCTGCAGCATAAGGCAGTATGTGTGTACCAAGGAGCTTTGCCATTATACATCGGGCCATGGGTGTCACGTGCAAGATGACCCTTGCTCATCATTGTGGCTTCCCTAGCATGTAAGCACACATTGACAGCCAGCGGATACCCTATGAATGACAGCGGAGACTGAGCATAATGTAGACATACAACACCCTTCCACATATAGTGGTAGCATACCTGGTGAGGGTATGTTGGCAACCAAGATCAGGCTCATACTGGCCTGTGCCACATGCTGAGAGATCCATTCTATGTTCCCTATCATGTAGTCCAGGGAGGTATGTCTCAGGTCAGCCATACTGGCATGGTCAATGAGTGAGTCATATGTGTCCATGCCTCTGACTGACCTGTATGCATGTGTTCTGTGGTGGACCATAGTGCCCCTGAGGCATATCACTGTGACCTTCACCAGATACAGCCTGTTGAGCGGGACCCCAGTGCAGCACCCAAGACAGGTACCTGACACATCTGTAGCAGGTGTGTTGTGTAGCCCTACAGGCTGTGAGTGTGTGGCACAGGGGATGTGTGTGCCATGTGTGGCATGTGCTCTGTTCCGATGGAACATATGCCTGTGTGCCAGCTGCGGAGGTGTGTGATGCTCAGGCAGGATGCTATTCTGAGTCCCCATGTATGCCCCAGTGTGTTCAGCATGCTGTCAGTGTGTGTCAATGTCTGACTTGTATTGTAGTCACTGTAATATATTTTATTTATTTATTTATTTATCCTACATTTGTTGACCGGGATAGTCCGACTGGATGCATGTCCATTTCAGGGAGGCCTGGGAGAAAAGCTACAAGGGTAAGCAGATACAGCATTACATAATACCAGCATTACATATTACAAACAGATTATTTACAGAGATTACATAAGTAAGCAAGTTAAACATGTTCCACAGGTTAATGTTAGTCCTGAGCACAAGTCAGGATTAAATTAAATTACACAGTAAACTGGTTCACAGATTTTACACATTCGAGTTAGCCAGGCTTGATACATTGACATAGCCAGTTAAGTGACAAATGTTGTTTGAGTCTAGTGTTAAATTGACCTAAGGTGGAAAGTAGGGTAATATCAGCTGGAAGTGGGTTCCAGGATCTACTTACAGAGTTTGCAAAGAGAGAATCACTGGCTGTGTTATTAAATTTGCTAGTCTGAATTAGTAGTTTGTTAGAGGATCGAAGCGGTCTAGGATTGTTATAGGGGGTGATAATATTTGAAGTGCAGGAGTATTGTCCGGATTATAGAGGATTTTATAGGCCATAATCAGTTGGTTATACTGTATTAGGCTGGGTATTGCAAGCCAACCAAGCTGATTTAGATTGATGCAATGATGTGTCCTAAAAGGCAGCCCAGTGGCAAACCTGGCAATGTGGTTGTAGCAAATTGAGTGTTTGTTAAGGACAGTCTTGTTCATATTCGAGATTAGAGGGGATGCATACAGAAGGGTTGAAAGAAGGTGCGAGCCAGCTATGGCACCTTTAGCTGGAGGGGCTAGGAAGGCTTTTATTCTGTAAAGTGACCCTAGTTTTATATTGATGGCTTTGATAATTTGGTTAACATGTAGGTCACATTTGAGATTATTGTCCATGATGACACCTAATAGTTTAGTAGATGGGTCAGGGGAGATTATTGTGCCATCAGTTGATGTTATGGTAAAGGTGAAAGCGGTAGACCTACGTGTTGGTGAAATAACAGCAGTTTAGTTTATTTGGGATTTAGGATCAGACGATGTTCAGAAAGCCAGTTTTCTATTGTATTAAAGGTGGTCTGGGTAGCTGACCATAACTCTACTGGAGATGTGGCTGAGCAGATCAGAGTAGAGTCTTCAGCATATTGGATACAGCTGACTGTTGGGATGACAGTATAAAGGTCGTTAATGAAGATGGAGAACAGCAAGGGCCCTAGTATAGAGCCTTGTGGTACTCTGAGGGTGTTAGGTAGAAGGTTAGAGAGTTTGTTCTGCCAGAGGCCAATGGCCTGCTGTCGACCATGCAGGTAGGATTGAAACCATTGGAAGGCTCCAGTATCTAGACAGAATGTTTGCAGGGTGTGTATTACAAGTTGGTGATCAACCATATCGTATGCCTTGGAAAGATCCAAGAAGAGGGCTGAGGATATATAATTAGTGTTGCAAGTATGGTTTATGGTGTTAGTAAAGGCTAGGAGGCCTGAAGTAGTGCTGTGATGAGGACAGAAGCCATGCTGAGTGTCTGCCATAAGGCGATTTTGGATTAGGTGGTACATGAATTGTCTATGAATAAAGTTTCCATAATCTTTGCAAGTGGAGAGAGTATAGCCATTGGCCTATAACTGGAGAATTCAGTAGAGCTGCCTCCTTTGTGAAGTGGGATTACATATGATATTTTCCAGATGGTGGGAAATTTAGATTCTACCATGGTTCGTTTGATTACCTTTGAGACGGGGTAAGCAATAGCATCATCTGATGTTGATAGGTACTCGGCAGGGAGTTGATCAGCAGAAAGTGTAGTGGGTTTCACTGTTTCAATCAAGGTACGGAGAAGTGAAGTGGCGACTGTTTGGCAGCTGAACGCAAGTAGGTTTCTAGGGGTGCTACTTTCAGGACCAGGGGAGCTAGGAGGTAGCTAGCTAGCTAGGGCCTGAAATGTCTCAGTAAAGAATTGGTCAAAACTATCAGAAACATCTTAGGGGTTTTATCAATAGTAGCAATAGGGATTGGGGTTGAAGTTTGTCCAGGATGTAGTATATATGACATGCCACCTGACAGGGTATGGCATTACTGGGTTCAGAGAGCCCAGTCCCCAGATTGGCTGTGTGGTGGCATCCCACACATGTTGTACGTTCCTGGCCAAGGGTGATGGCTGACTGCATACATGTGGCAGCTGTGTCATTGACACATGACTCACATAAACCAAAACTGGACCATAGAGGTGATTCACAGGTTACCTTTGCACATGCTACCCTAGTAGTGTGATTGCCATGGTGAGTACCAACACATAGGGCCAATGGGGAACAACATACTGAAGGTGTGTATGTGTGGGTGTACCACTACTGTTTCATAGCACTGGCATATATGACTGCACACGTGGGTAAATGCCAGGTAAGACATGTGCAATGTGTCACAGGCAACATACATGCGTACAGGACAGACAGTGACGTTCTGTCATGTGTAAAGTTGACATACGTATCGTACGCTATGCAGATGTCACTAGGAGTCTACAGAAGCACTGTAACTCTGCATTGCAGGTGTAAGCAGTGTTTCAGGGAACCCCAAGTGAACATGCATGCAAACAAAGCTACAGTAAACAGGGCTGGAAGTAGTGCATTGTACAACAAAGAAGGGGTAACAATAACAGTAAGTAACAATGCAAATATGTAGGCACTATCAACATGTACCCAGGAATACACAGCACAGATGCCCATGGTAGAACTGATATTATGTCATAGTTATTTGTGATTTGGATTACATTGGTACTGCACACATATCTACATGTGCAAACATCCACATTGCATAGTCGTTGTGGGCAACTTGACACCATTACTGTACATGTCCACCATTGCATATCACTACTTGCGTTAGCTTTCCCCCTGTGCTACCCATGTATGCGGCTATCTGTTGACAACCTTACCACCGGCATGCAATTATGTGCAGCTGTTACACTTTGGTATGTACTATGGGTGCAGATAACAATTCAGGACATTCATACAGTTACTGCAGCAGGCATGCTGGGATAAACACACAGTCATAGCAGCACACTGTACTGTTACCAACATGATACTACTAATACACTTCTATGTAGTCACCCTGTGCATCAGCAACGTGTTTACCTGTTCCGCAATGATGTTGGAGATTGCAGGAGGTGGCACAGTGTCATCATATGCACAGGGTGTGGATTAGGTATGCCTGAGTCAGCCACTGATACCGCCAATTGACATGTGTGTGTATGTGTGTTGGTGAGGGGCAGCAGTACAGGATGGGGCAGTGTTGGTGCAGTGTGTGCATGTATGTGGTCGCCCTAGGTGTTAACATTTTGCATGTGTGTATGCACGCACACAGTTCCACCTCATGGCTGCCATATACAGGGGTTTGTGGACAGCCACAGACTGCACCTGGCAGGTCATACAGATCAGTGTCTGTGTGCATGGACATGGTACCTGTGCCTGGCAGGGGTGCTACGGACCATATCCAGTACTAAGCCAGACTGGGTACTGTCATCAGAAGCGGGAGTGTGTTGACTGGACACAGGTCCCTGTTGGGACTGTCCAGAGCCATGTGCACGTGGTCTCCTGGGGCGTTCCGATGACAGCACAGATTCAGCATTGCTGGGGCTGCTGCTAGCACTATGGGGGCATGCGCGAGCCTGTAGTCATCCGCACTGACTGCCAGCTGCTGCTGTTGCCGGCATACGGCCACATCGACGCTGCAAACGCCCACCATTGCCCTGGCTCATGGACATCTGGTTGTGGAACTGCTGTAATATGTCCCCACAACGTCTGTCTATGACATCGGTGAAGTTACGGATAGCATCCGCAATGTCACGCATACTGTCTGTCATGGCTGTGCGACATGCTCTCAGCTCCCTCAGACCCTGTCTGGTGTACCTTTCCATATGCGACTGTGCCTGCATGACAGTCTGAAACATAGCTGAGGTTGACAGACCTCTTTGGGCACGTCGGCCAGAGGCAGTACGCCCATGGATGCTCCCACAAGAACCCATGGGCAACTGTCTGTGTGGTACCATCGGAGGACCCTGCCCATGGCTGCTGTGTGGGGATGCATGTGCCACAGGTACCACATTACCCTGGTCTATGCCCACTGTATCCTGTCCATCACCTAGGGACAATGGTGACAAAGGATGTACTGGCAGGATGACTGTGCGCAATGATGGGGTTGACAGCTGTGTACTGTCAATTGGCTGACCAATGGCAGACCCTGACACACCTTCCTGTACCATTACACAAATATCATCATTACCAGTACCCATGGCACAAGATTCAGGTTCCCTGCTGCAGGTCACCAGAGCAGCACCAGAACCTGTGGGAGGAAGACAGGAAACACAGTTTACAGTCTCCAGACATTGTTACCAGTGATGCACTTCTACACACATGCACACATGCACACATGGACACATGCACACATGCACACATGGACACAGGCACACATGCACACATGGACACAGGCACACATGCAGACATGCACACGTGGACACATGCACACATGCACACATGCACACAGGCACACATGGACACATGCACACATGGACACATGCACACATGCACATGTGGTCACATGCACACATGGACACATGCACACATGCACGCATGCACATGCACACATGCACATGCGTGGTCACATGCACACATGCACACATGCACACATGGACACAGGCACACATGCACACATGCACACTTGGACACAGGCACACATGCACATGCACACATGCACACATGGGCACAGGCACACCTGCACACATGCACACATGCACACCCGCAGTATGGACACAGAACACTACTGAGTTACTACTACTGTTACTAGCATTATCAGGAGTATTATAGGTTATGTCAAACACATTCACCAGCACGGATGGCCTGCCTTGCTGTAACCCCGGAGGGACCTGCAGAAATGATGAGATTAATGTCAGTGGGCACAACTGTGCCATTGATATTGCATATGATACAGTGTACAGAACAGTCAAGTGTACATATGGCATATTACCTGCATGCTCCATGTCGTGCTGCTGTGTGCAACCAGCCTCCTTCATAATGCAGGTGTACTGCTGTTGCTGTTCCGGGGCTGGAGCCACAACAGTTAGGAGTAGCCCCTCCAGTCTGGTGAGGGGGGGGTGTGGCCACACCACCTCCTGTGGCAACCTGTTGCCTGTGGATATCTGATGCACGCTGACGGACACTTCAGATTAAATCACTGCAGTGATGTCATACCTGCTCATATGTCCTGTTATGCGTGCCAATATCATTTACCCTACGGACAAGGTCTTGCCACAGTGCAGCCCTCTCCTGCTGATTCTGACTGGTGAGGGAAAACAGGATGTCATACTCCCGCACCAGGCTCTGGTGGATCTCCTCGTCTTCCGCTACAGAGTAGGCGGGATTACACTGATGTGCCATCTTCCTGAAAGAGAACACAAACAGGATATCAGCAGACCATGGCAGCAATATATGGCACACATACTATACATAATACTCATGTGTAGTGATATACTACTACTCCCATATGTTGCATGTGTGTGTGTTGTGGTGGATACACAGGTACATGGCCAGATATCAGTGCTCAGCCAACACCTGTGCAACAATACCTGCCACATTCCACACAACATAGTAGCATGCCCCATCGGTCAGCACACACTGACAGGTGCAATGCACAACCTCACTCTGGGGGTTGATAGGTTCATAGGTTCATAGGTTAGTACTAGGCTAACTGCTCTTGCAAGCCATTTTAAATATCCCTGTGAGACTCAAACCCTGCACCTTGTGTTTGTAAGGCAAACACCTTAACCATTAGGCTATCCTCCCAACTTCATCCCAAGGTACTGTATGTGGGACGCCATCCACTACTGTGATGTGGACAGAAGTTACTCGGCCTGGATATACATATCCCACCACCACCACCAGCACAGTAGACTACTTTGATATGTATGTGATTAGACAGTTATTCACTTGCTGGGACTGAGATGGTATCCATGCAGCACACTGGGCCAGTGGAAGCCACAAGCCACACTGCTGACCCCTTTGCAAATGCTTACCACGGACATGCCACAGATTGCATGGAACTTGCACACACATTTCTAACCCAGACCCTATGCACAAAGGTTAGACATCCTGTCCGGTGGACCCCAGACAGAGGCAGATTGTATAACAATAGCAGGAGGCTACTGCAGGACAGAGCACATTCACATTAAGGGGAGGCATCTGTGGTCAGCACTGGTACTACGCTACGGTCCGTCATAACAATGGCCACGGCCTACTCTGGGAGGGAAATGGCCACAAACACTATGGATGACCACAAGGCCTTCTTCAGTTATGTTACACATATGGACCACATGCCTCAGATATGCTCTGTGTTAATACACACCTACTTAACATTCACCAAACACACGGATAATGGCAACAGTCTTGCAGACATGTTCAGTGCGTATCCCCTCCTTCTTCCCCACCAGTTGAAATATTTATCACAGCTGTATGTAACCTCCCTATCATCTCACATGTCCAGGTGAGGGCCGCCCTCAGCAGAGCAGAACACACAGCATCACTGTGACCTCATGGTATCCCTGGATGTGTGCTACCTGCACTCTGAGAGGACATACAACCGCATATAACACTGATAATTTATATTGGCCGTACTATAGGATATGTACCTGGACAGTGGCATATAGCGACAGTGGTCCCACACCACTAAGGAGGCACCTCGACTGACCTGGGAACTACCACATCATATGCATAACCGGCCTGGTCTGCTAAGCTATGGAATTATGCAGTATGGGATGCATATGCAGTGATATCGGGTACCTGCAGACACTTGTTCCCAGCCAGTGTGCCTTTGTGATGGGCTGATCCTGCCTTTTGAACCTGGCTGACCTTTCAAAGCAGTCACTACAGCCATTGCTGGGGCAATGCACAGACAACTGCTGCCAGGATCATGGCCTAAGACTGATTGACATGTAATGTATGGTCATCCCCTTTTGCTGGAACTATGTACACACGACATATCACATGGACATACCTATCGATACAGACCTTTGACACATTTGGAGGGTTCACAGTATGCACACTATTAACCTGCTACTTTGCATTACCTGTGTTTGTCACAGCTGGTTGCGTTACCACTGCTTCTGCTTGCTGCTGCTACTGTCACTGCTGACAGCTTCGGGTGACAGAGTCACAGTGTATAATTTTTTTTTTCTGTTCTCTCTCTCTCTCTCTCTCACTTTTCTCTCTCCCTCTGTCTGCTTCCAGACAGTGCAATGAATGTATTGCATGTGTGGAGTGTTAGTACTGGATGCTTTTGTAGGTATCTGCATAGGTCCATGTGATGGCCTCTGCACCAATTGTAAGCCAGCATTTGCTAATTGCATACAGCCAGTTGTGTACTGATTGCAGTTCTCACTGTGATTTCAGGTCAGTGCTATAAAAGGGTATGTGGGATAGGCATTGCCCTTTCAGATTGTAAGGGTGGGGACCATGCTGGTATGCTGTGGACAGTGTTCTGTGAGTGTAAAGGTTAGTATCTCTCTCATGATTCAGGCTATGTTGTAGATTCACATTTCTCCATTCCTCTCTCCTGTTCCCTGTAGTAAGTGTGTATGCACAATGACTCCTACAACTATATATAGATATATATTTATATATATATATATATATATATGTACATATACATACATTTATATATGTACTTTAACTGACATTATTATCTACAAGCTACCAACTAGCATGGCTGTTTGTGTTCACACAGTACTATTGTGGGAATCCAGTAGTTTTGACAGTAATTCTACATGACATGCTTTGGGTACTACACATCCTATATTCCCTTTACATTCATCCCTACTATTACATGTTATATTTATTTTAGCACAATGTTCTTGTATAAGAGTCATGGCTTAGTGGTAGGTCATACAGACTAGTGTTTCCAAGGTCCTGGGTTCAGGACTGACAGTGGGATTTTATTTTGCTTTTGAACTGAGTACAGGACCTGTCAATCAAAGTGACTAAGGCACTTTTAAGCAGTTGTAACCGGGTTAGCACTGGTTTGCATGGAGCTCACACCTGCACACTGGCGGTTAGCTCCACGCACACAAGCGCACACCCGCTTACAACCGCTTAACAGTGCTTACTCTGGCGCACATCCACGCTATTTTCTTTGAAAGAAAAGAAAATGGGGAGACAGGAAAGTGGTGAAAAAGGGGTCACAAAGAGGGTAAGACAGTAGGGAAACAAGCTTGGGATTTGCAGGAGGGATGTAGGTAAGGCCCATAGCTGCCCATTTCTTCATCAGCAACAGCTGTGCATATGTATGTAATTTGGTGTGACATTTGAAACCTTCCACCCCTGAGAGAGGTGTCAGGACAACAATAATACTTGTTGTACAGCCAATTGTAATTGATAGATTCCATGTCCAGCAGACATGTGTGCAGAATGGGCAGCTATGTATGGGGCGTAATTTTTTTGTGGGTACAGAGTGCCCTTTTTTTTTTTCAGGTGAGAGTGGTATGTCAGGTGAAGGAAGTCGGTACAGCTGGGAGGTAGGTTGGGTAGGTAAACAGACAAGACAAACAAGACGCATACAGGGGTGGTGTATGACACGTGTGGGGGGGTTACACAATTGACGGGGACGGAGGTTTGGATATCCAGAGCCCATGAGCCCACAGATGGCAACAGTGGAATTGATATCCCCACCCATAGGCAGTTGCCACTGTTCCTTCACTGCCCAGGATGGGGCTGTGCTGGGGGCTGTGTAGGCCGGGCAACAGGCATGCCCGTTACTTGTGCCACCCATGCCTCAAGCTGGCGTAGGGGCTCGAGAACGGAGTCCCGAATCTCCCTACGCACCACAGTCCAGACACTACGGAGGGTGAGTGGTGGTTCTCCTCTGGCCACACTTGCAGAGGGGGGGCAAGCCCCATCCACTGCAGCACTTCCACCCGCAGGTGGCACAGGGCCACCGGAGGAGGGTCCGGACTCGGCACTAGTGCCAGGTGCACTCGCCAGCTGAGGTGGGAGAGGTGGGTCCGTTGGAACCCGCCTTCCCTGTCTTCCTATGTTTTGCATTATGTCATGACAGTTTGGGTTAGTGACATATAATACCATTCACAATTAGTTGTAACAGCATGCATTAGTATTCCCATTAACCAAACACCCAGATATTCACACCATTGAACAGCATGCATAACACATGCATAATTTGAACAGCAATACACAGTCCAACAACATGCAGGGTTAATTGATGGCAACAGGCCATCAGGTTTGGATGTATGAACAGGGCAGATGCATCAACGGACATGCAATATATATGACCCAACAGGACAAACGTCCAGGGGTGTTAATTGTGATTGCACATACCATTTTCACGTGGAATGGCTTATATGTGGTTATAGGGTGGGGTGAAGAAAATAATATTAACACCTTCAAATACCAATACATATGCTGTACATTTCTAATAGCTACAGATATATACACACTACTGTTCTAACTACAGTTTCCTATATGATAAGTATTTCAACTTGGTGATAGGACTGTTACTGCAACATCAATATACATTTTATTGTTCTTCATACACATTCATATCTAGCTTTGTTCAGCTACATCATCCTGCTACATTTGCTTTATATAGCTGTAGACAAGTGTGGATGTTTGGTATATCAGACAATCATCCTATCTGCATATTGCAGACTGAGAGCAACATATCCAGATTTTGGGATACACATTCCAGATGCAGCAACACTTTGAACAGATTTCGCTGTTTGGTTTTGATTCTCACATGCATTTCATTCTGTCTTGACTGCAGTATACTTTATTCAGGGGTTATTACTACTGTATTGCTGAATTCATGACACTTTCTCACACTCTCTCACTTGCTTTCATTTTACTATTCAGGATGGTACTTACTTCTAGGCTTTATTGACATGTTTTACCTGTAGTTATTACAATCCTTTCCAGCAGTCTCACTTCTGTCATGTTTCAGTATTTCAACAGGGATATATTTCACACATGTGATTTCATCATCTTCTGCAGCTATACTTTTCAGCCTGCTGCAGGTTGTGTACTATTTTCTTACAGGTGGGGCATTTTTATTTCAGAATTTATGTCAGACAGTTTCATTTTTCAGTTTAACTTACAGGCTGAAACACACTTTTGTAATCAAGCAATACTGGCAGACACTTTCACACTGTTACTTGTACGTTTTATTCCTTAGTGACAACACTGCACTCTTTTGCTGACTGTCATACTTTTATATTTCTTTACAGTTACTGGTAGTGGATTACTGACCTGCCTGGTGGCGCAACCGCACCAGCCTATCACCATAGGCTCTGCGGTTCGCAGAACGGACACCTGCAGCTGTAATATAAATGAAGTAATATTGGAATACACATCTCCATAATATCAGCTAGTTTAATTTCTTACATACATAATTAAATGTAACTTACTCAGTAGTGGGGCATTGGGTGTTTGCCGGGCCTCCTGGATCCAAAGGTTCAGTTGGTCCTGCTTGCATCTCTTCAGGTCCGCATGGTGGTGACGGACCTGCTCACCAGTCCTTGGAATCCCTGTGGCACTGGTGAGATCATGAGCCAACCGGTCCCACGCCTCAGCCCTGTATGCTCCCCAGGGGACCTAGCCCTGCATGAGTTGGGCCTCATGATTGTGGACTAGGAGCCAGACCATGTACCTGGACTCCTCAATGCCCCACCTCTGTGCTCTAAAGCAACTACCCTCTCCTACTCCTGTCATTCTGCCTGCAGTTCAGTTCTACAATCGTTTATGCTGTGTATTCCCACCTATGGGGCTTATATAGTCCGTTTTTCCCGTGCATATCTGTGATTGGCCATTTTGGAATTGTATCAACTTCAGTAAACCTGCATTGTCATGCTCCAGTTTGTATTCATTCCTATATATTAGATATTATTGCATTTCTAGGTACTGCTGTCATGGCTTAGTGGTTTGGTACCTTGAC
The DNA here is from genome assembly GCF_019279795.1 of Protopterus annectens. Taxonomy (NCBI): domain Eukaryota; kingdom Metazoa; phylum Chordata; order Ceratodontiformes; family Protopteridae; genus Protopterus; species Protopterus annectens. The sequence goes on from NC_056726.1 coordinate 1,617,795,439, forward strand.
TATGGTGTATAGTATCCTGGGTTCAAACCTGGCCACTGCTTTTTATTTTTCATGACTGTCTAGACATGCTGAGGGATGTGTCTGTGTAAAGGCAGTTTTGATACGGCTTGCTCAACGTTGCCCGTTGGTTAACTTGTTTGCACGGTGCGCAGCTCCGCGCAAATGGGGTACGCTGGTTTAAGCCTCATTTGGCTATCAGCACGCATATTACACTCAGCTCAGTTAGGTGCACATAGATTTAGCATGTTAAACCACTGCTCAGCTATGGGCACTCATTTTGCACCAGTTAAACCACTGCTCATCTACGGGCAGATGCACTCACCCTGTTAAACTGTAGCTCAGCTATGGGCATATCTGGCATTTTTTATTCTTTTGTTACCTCACATTTCTTCAATATAAATGGGCTATTTCATTACATTTTACATAAAATGTGGTTTTATGTGTACATATTTGTCAGGGACTTGTTTCGTGCTTATTTTGCTAAAAATAAAAATTGGTGTTGTGGGGGCTCGAACCATGAATGCCTGCTCTTCAGCCAACATCTCTACTGCTACACTATTGCTTCCTGGCTTATTTTGCATATTTAGTTCTTATATGCTTTCCACTGACTGCTAACTGTAGCTGCGCTATGGGCACACAAACGAGCGCACTCACGGTTAAACATTTTTACAATTTAAAAAAAATATATAACATGTTTATTTATATGTTTTCTGTTCATAGTCTGTGGGGGCATGTGTTGTGTTCTGTTTATTCACATTTCCGTGGACTCTGTCGTGGGTGTTTACTTTGGCACTTTTACTCTTCTGGGGGCATGTCCGCTTACAGGGCTCGGCCTATGGACACGCCCCCTACTGTCTTACATGGACCGTGTTAGCCTTAGGTGTGATTCAGCATGCTCTCATGAATATGCAATGCATGCTGACATCACTCCATTTAACTGCAGCCTCCGTGTATGAGTTATAACTCTTACACGGAGGCTTCGTTAATCCTGCCCGTTATTTAGACATATTCAGACAAATAAATATCACAAATTTAAATTTGTGGTGTTAAAAATAGTAAATAATAAATTAAGAGGGTATATGATTTGTGGATTTGTGTATATGATTGATATGTGGAGCTTTTCTCCCTGGGCCACTGCTGAAAACAAGTTCTGTAGACCTAGTCAGACCACCCTGGTAAACAAATATCAAATACATAAATAAATAAATATTACTGAAGAACATTTAAACAAATGTGAATTGAAATGGCAGTTAAAATATAATGCCACTTGTTATATAGATTTAAATATGTCTGTTTTTGATTAACTTTATTTTAAAACTGCACCAGTATATATAGTTGTAATTGTTTCTCTTGTTTCTCTTTGATTTTTAAGTTTATTTTTGTATTATCATTTTATTATATTATTTATATTTGTTTTTATTTTTTTTTTATTATTTCTTGTTTTTTAATTTTAATAGTTCAATCTACAGTTTTGAGTAGTTAGTGGATTATTGTATTCTCACTGGTTGAATGAATACATGTGATTTTTTATGAAAGGTATTTATAGGTTCATAGGTTCATAGGTTGGTACTAGCTATCAGCCCCAGTGCCTATACAAGCCTAGCCATTACAATTCCCTGGATATTTCTTCCCACACTATTTACTTCCTGGATCCCTGTCTAGCAGGGCGACTAACATGATCCCCGGGGTGAATTTCCTTTCTCCCATTGAATCATCGAGATTCCTTTTGAAGAGAGCCAAAGAGGTGCTCTGCTTGACATGCACGGGCAGTCTATTCCAGAGTCTGAGGAGTCTCAGGGTCAGGAACCTATCCCTCCAGCATGTTTTGTTTATTGTGATGACAAGGTTTAGATCCCTGGAGTGTGTGGCTCTGAGGGACTGGGATTTCTTTAAGTGTAGCATGTCCAACAGCTCTGAGTTTGACATGGCCTTGTATGTTGAGCAGAGATCGCCTCTAAGTAGACGAAATGCGACAGAGTATAGCTGGAATTTTTTAAGGCATTCAGCATAGGGCATCTGCTTTAGGCCTGTGATTCTTTTAGTGATGTATTTCTGCGGCCTTTCCAGTTATTGCAGGTGTCTTGAAAGGCATTGTATTCTATAATGGGTCTAATGAAGGATGAGGAGAGTGGGACGATGACTTCCTTTTTTCTGGATGAAAAGCCCTTAGTGATGAGGTGTGCCACATAGAAGCATTTCCTGACTGTTGTGGCAATGTGGTTATCAAAGGTGAGACCACTGTCCACCTGTGTCCCTAAGTCTCTTATCACACTTTCAGTGTTTAGCATGCTGCCACATATGTGGTCATTCACGGGTACATGTTTTTTTCCCAAAGGGGATAACTATACATTTCTTGGCATTGAGCTTGACCCCATGGCTCTGGCACCAAGCATCTGCTTCTGTAAGACCCTTTTGTAGAGTATCCACATCATTTGGAGATTCAGTAATGGCTCCCAGTTTGCAGTCTTTTGCAACCTTTGTTAGCCAGAGTCCCTTAGTAATGGCCTTTGCTTCAGAGATGTAGATACCAAACAAGAGTGGTCCCAGGACTGAACCCTGAGATACTCCACTTATCACTTGTCTGGAACTGGATTTGGAGTCGGCTACTTTTATAGTGTGGGTTCTATCAGTAAGCCAGTTGGCAACCCATCGAGTGACGTAGGGATTAATGCCCAGCTTTGTAAGTTTATCTATGATTGCAGAGTGGGGGATGGTGTCAAAGGCCTTGGTGAGGTCCAGATAGGCTGTGTGGACAGTCTTACCCCCGTCCATTGCCCTGGAGACTGATTCGAAGAAGTCAGTCAGGTTCAGGGGACAAGATCGGCCCTTCACGATCCCAAACTGGGTGGTGTCCAGTGTTTGAAGGTTGCCAGTATCTTTGCTTATAAGTTCTATGATAATACGTTCCATGGCCCTGCAGAGTAGGCTCATCAGACTGACAGGGCGGTAGTTCCCGGGATCCAAGGTGGATCCCCCCTTCTGGAGTGGGATAACTGTAGCTGTGCTCCACTCAGTAGGCATGAAGCCTGAGGTGAGGTTATGATTAAACATGACACTTAGGTGAGGTGCCAGTTCATTTTGTAGTTCATGTAGTACACAGCCCGGGATGTCATCTGGTCCCATGGATGCTGTATTCTTAGCTTTGGAAAGTGCATTTTTACCTATGTGGCCATTATTACCAGAATTTGGCAATCTTCTGGTATTGAGATGGGCCATTTAGGAGCTGAGAGAGGGGTGAAGTTGGCACTGAATTGATCTGTGAGGATATTGGCAATATCCTTGGGATCAGTATATTTAGTGCCATTCTGTTGTAGCTCAGAGCAGATCCAATCTTTGCCATTTAGATTCTTGGCATAGTTATAGAATGCCTTGTGGTTGTCTTTGGAATCTTTGTCAATTTTATTTTTAGTAGAATAGTAGTTCAGAGGAAGTTCGTGCATGCGTGTGCCTTCCTTGAAGGTTGGGTGCTGGGCTGGCAACTTGACACTGTAAAAATTCACTGCCAGTCATTAGCAGACCAGAGTTCAGCTGTGGCGACCCCTATCCTGGAAAAGCCGAAAGACGGTATAGTAGTTCTGAGAAAGTTCTTATTAATTCAGGAATGAAAGCGCTTAACTATCTTTTAATAAAAGGATTTATGTGAATTCTTTACTGTTGTTGTGTTAGCACCACTGGATTTGCCATGTAAAATAGTTCACCATGTTGTCTCCTTCTTGCTTCTCAGGATCACCATCAGTCCAAATGTTGTTTCTTCTCTCCCTATTCTCTAAATCTTCCATTTTTTCCAATAATTTCCTGTTTTGTTTAAGAATAAATTCAATGTTGCTTTCTCCTTCTGTCAGTCTGCCATTGATGTCATTAACTGAATCTTCCATAGCAGAACTTTGAAGTTTTTGCTGTCTGACAACTTCATTAATTAGTTCAATCTGGTTTTTACAGTCTTCATTAATTACATCTACTTTGGAATCAGGTTTATCCAATGTCAGTGACAAGTCCTGAATGTTATTAAGAATAGACTGTAGTTCTTTCTTCAAAGAGATTTCTTGAAATTCTGCTTTAGAGTTACTCATTTTCCTGTAGGTCTTGTAAACTGAATTTTTGACAGGAAAATATTTACATTTTAATATATTTTTTCACCAAACAGTCCCAAATGGTTTTGAAGGTATTTTTTGATGAGTTTGATATTTAAAGCCTGTCAAGTTTGCTTAAGACAAGCAGAACAAAAATGTTATGCTGTTACCTGCTTGCCATCTTTGCCACACCCCTCTCATCTATATATTTTCATAACCACTCATGATCAATGCTGTGCAACATATGCATATTCTACTTTACGTTTGTTAATGTTTTTAGTTTTCTACCAAGCAGTAAAGTCTATACCCATTTCATCTCTCCTCAAAATCTTTTGTAGTTTCCCTCCTCAATTTACCTCACTTGGTAACACCAAGAGCTTCCTTGTCTCCAGTCTAACAACATTGCAGTGCTGTAACCCCTCCCCCAAAAGACAATACAAGGCATCATACACATACCTTCTCCTGATCCACAGAAGTTATATGCCATATTGGCAAACTTTCTTGACCCTTCCAATTACCTATGCAAGAACAGAGTTGATACATTGTTCAACAGCCATGAATCAAAGATGATAGTGTTAGATGACATATGGTTAAGGTGTTTACCTTAAAGACACAAGGTGCAGGGTTTGATTCTCACATGGGGTAACTGGCTTGGCTTCAAATGACCCAAAAGGGCAGTTAGCCTAGTACTAATCTATGAACCTATGAACCTTTCAAAGAAAGAACATAGCAAAGACGCTAAGTAGTTTGTTCCTGTAAAAAAAAAAATAAAAATGAAAACAGAACATTGAAAATTATATTTAACAACAGAAAATGGGAAGGACTAAAGGATTTTAACATGTGCCAATAAGCTCGGAATAATTTTTTTTACAGGAGAGCAAGCCCCCTGAATATCACATACTTTAGCCCATAGGCATATTTTTAGAAATATAGAAATTTTGATATATTTATAGAAATATTTAAAAATCACATAAACAATCTCATGTGCACGTTTTTTATCTTGCAACATATAGATGTTTTTACCCTGCAATTATAAATGTGCATCATGGGCAACCTCAATGGGGATCTTTTCTCCTTGAGCCTCCAATGAAAATGGGTTTTACCCTGATGGACATTCCCCAGTCAATAAAGACAAATATATAAAAAAATAATAAATAAATAAAATATACTACTCCCAAAACTCTTCAGCTTTTTGAGTAAATGGACAGCTTCTTTATTTTCAGTGTTCTCTGATCCTATATTAGTGATTTCAATACTTATGATAAAAATGTGTTTGAGTACTTGCAGGCGATTATTCCCATATTCTGAAAAAAGTCACATTTGAATTAATGCTTTGATATAGAACACATCATGTTGCCCTAATTTTTAAAATTGTTATTGGTTCATAAGTTCATAGGTTAATACTAGGCTGATGAAACAGTTGACTATTTGTAGCCTAGCCAAATGATCCTAAATCAAATTTACCAATATGTAAAATTAATTCTAGACTCCAAGAGTATGAATCACTTTGGGTTTAGTTATGTCCCCTTTCCATAAGTGCTTGATCAGCCAACCAGACCCTCAGTAGGAGAAATTACTTTGAACCTAGTTATAGTCCCTTTCCATAAGGACTAGAGTGCCAAACTGGGGGTGTATTTATGACTACCTATCCAGTCATTTAGGCTGTACTTAAAATGGGCCAAGGAACAGCAATGCCTTACATCTGGGGAGAGAGGCCTGTTCTGTGAAAGCTATATTCTCTGTGTTAGATCTCTGTCACTCCAGCAGGTCATGTTTATATAGTGGTTGAACCTCAAGTTTCTTGAGCAGATGATTGGAGAATTGTTAGTTTGTGGATGTGAAAGAGGTTGCATAGAATCAGATGCTTCAAGGCTCTATGGGGTAAGCAGAGATCCTTACAAAAGTCAACTGGAGCTTATAAAGAGAAAAGCTTCTTCATTAATTACATCTACTTTGGAATCAGGTGTATCCAATGTCAGTGACAAGTCCTGAATGCTATTAAGAATAGACTGTAGTTCTTTTAGTTCAATCTGTTTTACAGTCTTCATTAATTACATCTACTTTGGAATCAGGTGTATCCAATGTCAGTGACAAGTCCTGAATGCTATTAAGAATAGACTGTAGTTCTTTTAGTTCAATCTGTTTTTACAGTCTTCATTAATTACATCTACTTTGGAATCAGGTGTATCCAATGTCAGTGACAAGTCCTGAATGCTATTAAGAATAGACTGTAGTTCTTTTAGTTCAATCTGTTTTTACAGTCTTCATTAATTACATCTACTTTGGAATCAGGTGTATCCAATGTCAGTGACAAGTCCTGAATGCTATTAAGAATAGACTGTAGTTCTTTTAGTTCAATCTGTTTTTACAGTCTTCATTAATTACATCTACTTTGGAATCAGGTGTATCCAATGTCAGTGACAAGTCCTGAATGCTATTAAGAATAGACTGTAGTTCTTTTAGTTCAATCTGTTTTTACAGTCTTCATTAATTACATCTACTTTGGAATCAGGTGTATCCAATGTCAGTGACAAGTCCTGAATGCTATTAAGAATAGACTGTAGTTCTTTTAGTTCAATCTGTTTTTACAGTCTTCATTAATTACATCTACTTTGGAATCAGGTGTATCCAATGTCAGTGACAAGTCCTGAATGCTATTAAGAATAGACTGTAGTTCTTTTAGTTCAATCTGTTTTACAGTCTTCATTAATTACATCTACTTTGGAATCAGGTGTATCCAATGTCAGTGACAAGTCCTGAATGCTATTAAGAATAGACTGTAGTTCTTTTAGTTCAATCTGTTTTTACAGTCTTCATTAATTACATCTACTTTGGAATCAGGTGTATCCAATGTCAGTGACAAGTCCTGAATGCTATTAAGAATAGACTGTAGTTCTTTTAGTTCAATCTGTTTTTACAGTCTTCATTAATTACATCTACTTTGGAATTAGGTTTATCCAATGTCAGTGACAAGTCCTGAATGCTATTAAGAATAGACTGTAGTTCTTTTAGTTCAATCTGTTTTTACAGTCTTCATTAATTACATCTACTTTGGAATCAGGTGTATCCAATGTCAGTGACAAGTCCTGAATGCTATTAAGAATAGACTGTAGTTCTTTTAGTTCAATCTGTTTTTACAGTCTTCATTAATTACATCTACTTTGGAATCAGGTGTATCCAATGTCAGTGACAAGTCCTGAATGCTATTAAGAATAGACTGTAGTTCTTTTAGTTCAATCTGTTTTTACAGTCTTCATTAATTACATCTACTTTGGAATCAGGTGTATCCAATGTCAGTGACAAGTCCTGAATGCTATTAAGAATAGACTGTAGTTCTTTTAGTTCAATCTGTTTTTACAGTCTTCATTAATTACATCTACTTTGGAATCAGGTGTATCCAATGTCAGTGACAAGTCCTGAATGCTATTAAGAATAGACTGTAGTTCTTTTAGTTCAATCTGTTTTTACAGTCTTCATTAATTACATCTACTTTGGAATCAGGTGTATCCAATGTCAGTGACAAGTCCTGAATGCTATTAAGAATAGACTGTAGTTCTTTTAGTTCAATCTGTTTTTACAGTCTTCATTAATTACATCTACTTTGGAATCAGGTGTATCCAATGTCAGTGACAAGTCCTGAATGCTATTAAGAATAGACTGTAGTTCTTTTAGTTCAATCTGTTTTTACAGTCTTCATTAATTACATCTACTTTGGAATCAGGTGTATCCAATGTCAGTGACAAGTCCTGAATGCTATTAAGAATAGACTGTAGTTCTGTTAGTTCAATCTGTTTTTACAGTCTTCATTAATTACATCTACTTTGGAATCAGGTGTATCCAATGTCAGTGACAAGTCCTGAATGCTATTAAGAATAGACTGTAGTTCTTTTAGTTCAATCTGTTTTTACAGTCTTCATTAATTACATCTACTTTGGAATCAGGTGTATCCAATGTCAGTGACAAGTCCTGAATGCTATTAAGAATAGACTGTAGTTCTTTTAGTTCAATCTGTTTTTACAGTCTTCATTAATTACATCTACTTTGGAATCAGGTGTATCCAATGTCAGTGACAAGTCCTGAATGCTATTAAGAATAGACTGTAGTTCTTTTAGTTCAATCTGTTTTACAGTCTTCATTAATTACATCTACTTTGGAATCAGGTGTATCCAATGTCAGTGACAAGTCCTGAATGCTATTAAGAATAGACTGTAGTTCTTTTAGTTCAATCTGTTTTTACAGTCTTCATTAATTACATCTACTTTGGAATCAGGTGTATCCAATGTCAGTGACAAGTCCTGAATGCTATTAAGAATAGACTGTAGTTCTTTTAGTTCAATCTGTTTTTACAGTCTTCATTAATTACATCTACTTTGGAATCAGGTGTATCCAATGTCAGTGACAAGTCCTGAATGCTATTAAGAATAGACTGTAGTTCTTTTAGTTCAATCTGTTTTTACAGTCTTCATTAATTACATCTACTTTGGAATCAGGTGTATCCAATGTCAGTGACAAGTCCTGAATGCTATTAAGAATAGACTGTAGTTCTTTTAGTTCAATCTGTTTTTACAGTCTTCATTAATTACATCTACTTTGGAATCAGGTGTATCCAATGTCAGTGACAAGTCCTGAATGCTATTAAGAATAGACTGTAGTTCTTTTAGTTCAATCTGTTTTTACAGTCTTCATTAATTACATCTACTTTGGAATCAGGTGTATCCAATGTCAGTGACAAGTCCTGAATGCTATTAAGAATAGACTGTAGTTCTTTTAGTTCAATCTGTTTTTACAGTCTTCATTAATTACATCTACTTTGGAATCAGGTGTATCCAATGTCAGTGACAAGTCCTGAATGCTATTAAGAATAGACTGTAGTTCTTTTAGTTCAATCTGTTTTTACAGTCTTCATTAATTACATCTACTTTGGAATCAGGTGTATCCAATGTCAGTGACAAGTCCTGAATGCTATTAAGAATAGACTGTAGTTCTTTTAGTTCAATCTGTTTTTTACAGTCTTCATTAATTACATCTACTTTGGAATCAGGTGTATCCAATGTCAGTGACAAGTCCTGAATGCTATTAAGAATAGACTGTAGTTCTTTTAGTTCAATCTGTTCTTTACAGTCTTCATTAATTACATCTACTTTGGAATCAGGTGTATCCAATGTCAGTGACAAGTCCTGAATGCTATTAAGAATAGACTGTAGTTCTTTTAGTTCAATCTGTTTTTTACAGTCTTCATTAATTACATCTACTTTGGAATCAGGTGTATCCAATGTCAGTGACAAGTCCTGAATGCTATTAAGAATAGACTGTAGTTCTTTTAGTTCAATCTGTTTTGTACAGTCTTCATTAATTACATCTACTTTGGAATCAGGTGTATCCAATGTCAGTGACAAGTCCTGAATGCTATTAAGAATAGACTGTAGTTCTTTTAGTTCAATCTGTTTTACAGTCTTCATTAATTACATCTACTTTGGAATCAGGTGTATCCAATGTCAGTGACAAGTCCTGAATGCTATTAAGAATAGACTGTAGTTCTTTTAGTTCAATCTGTTTTTACAGTCTTCATTAATTACATCTACTTTGGAATCAGGTGTATCCAATGTCAGTGACAAGTCCTGAATGCTATTAAGAATAGACTGTAGTTCTTTTAGTTCAATCTGTTTTACAGTCTTCATTAATTACATCTACTTTGGAATCAGGTGTATCCAATGTCAGTGACAAGTCCTGAATGCTATTAAGAATAGACTGTAGTTCTTTTAGTTCAATCTGCTTTTTACAGTCTTCATTAATTAGATCTACTTTGGAATCAGGTGTATCCAATGTCAGTGACAAGTCCTGAATGCTATTAAGAATAGACTGTAGTTCTTTTAGTTCAATCTGTTTTTACAGTCTTCATTAATTACATCTACTTTGGAATCAGGTGTATCCAATGTCAGTGACAAGTCCTGAATGCTATTAAGAATAGACTGTAGTTCTTTTAATTGATACTCGTTTTTACAGTCTTCATTAATTACATCTACTTTGGAATCAGGTGTATCCAATGTCAGTGACAAGTCCTGAATGCTATTAAGAATAGACTGTAGTTCTTTTAGTTCAATCTGTTTTTACAGTCTTCATTAATTACATCTACTTTGGAATCAGGTGTATCCAATGTCAGTGACAAGTCCTGAATGCTATTAAGAATAGACTGTAGTTCTTTTAGTTCAATCTGTTTTTTACAGTCTTCATTAATTACATCTACTTTGGAATCAGGTGTATCCAATGTCAGTGACAAGTCCTGAATGCTATTAAGAATAGACTGTAGTTCTTTTAGTTCAATCTGTTTTTACAGTCTTCATTAATTACATCTACTTTGGAATCAGGTGTATCCAATGTCAGTGACAAGTCCTGAATGCTATTAAGAATAGACTGTAGTTCTTTTAGTTCAATCTGTTTTTTACAGTCTTCATTAATTACATCTACTTTGGAATCAGGTGTATCCAATGTCAGTGACAAGTCCTGAATGCTATTAAGAATAGACTGTAGTTCTTTTAGTTCAATCTGTTTTTTACAGTCTTCATTAATTACATCTACTTTGGAATCAGGTGTATCCAATGTCAGTGACAAGTCCTGAATGCTATTAAGAATAGACTGTAGTTCTTTTAGTTCAATCTGTTTTTACAGTCTTCATTAATTACATCTACTTTGGAATCAGGTGTATCCAATGTCAGTGACAAGTCCTGAATGCTATTAAGAATAGACTGTAGTTCTTTTAGTTCAATCTGTTTTACAGTCTTCATTAATTACATCTACTTTGGAATCAGGTGTATCCAATGTCAGTGACAAGTCCTGAATGCTATTAAGAATAGACTGTAGTTCTTTTAGTTCAATCTGTTTTTACAGTCTTCATTAATTACATCTACTTTGGAATCAGGTGTATCCAATGTCAGTGACAAGTCCTGAATGCTATTAAGAATAGACTGTAGTTCTTTTAGTTCAATCTGTTTTTACAGTCTTCATTAATTACATCTACTTTGGAATCAGGTGTATCCAATGTCAGTGACAAGTCCTGAATGCTATTAAGAATAGACTGTAGTTCTTTTAGTTCAATCTGTTTTTACAGTCTTCATTAATTACATCTACTTTGGAATCAGGTGTATCCAATGTCAGTGACAAGTCCTGAATGCTATTAAGAATAGACTGTAGTTCTTTTAGTTCAATCTGTTTTTACAGTCTTCATTAATTACATCTACTTTGGAATCAGGTGTATCCAATGTCAGTGACAAGTCCTGAATGCTATTAAGAATAGACTGTAGTTCTTTTAGTTCAATCTGTTTTTACAGTCTTCATTAATTACATCTACTTTGGAATCAGGTGTATCCAATGTCAGTGACAAGTCCTGAATGCTATTAAGAATAGACTGTAGTTCTTTTAGTTCAATCTGTTTTACAGTCTTCATTAATTACATCTACTTTGGAATCAGGTGTATCCAATGTCAGTGACAAGTCCTGAATGCTATTAAGAATAGACTGTAGTTCTTTTAGTTCAATCTGTTTTTACAGTCTTCATTAATTACATCTACTTTGGAATCAGGTGTATCCAATGTCAGTGACAAGTCCTGAATGCTATTAAGAATAGACTGTAGTTCTTTTAGTTCAATCTGTTTTACAGTCTTCATTAATTACATCTACTTTGGAATCAGGTGTATCCAATGTCAGTGACAAGTCCTGAATGCTATTAAGAATAGACTGTAGTTCTTTTAGTTCAATCTGTTTTTACAGTCTTCATTAATTACATCTACTTTGGAATCAGGTGTATCCAATGTCAGTGACAAGTCCTGAATGCTATTAAGAATAGACTGTAGTTCTTTTAGTTCAATCTGTTTTTACAGTCTTCATTAATTACATCTACTTTGGAATCAGGTGTATCCAATGTCAGTGACAAGTCCTGAATGCTATTAAGAATAGACTGTAGTTCTTTTAGTTCAATCTGTTTTTACAGTCTTCATTAATTACATCTACTTTGGAATCAGGTGTATCCAATGTCAGTGACAAGTCCTGAATGCTATTAAGAATAGACTGTAGTTCTTTTAGTTCAATCTGTTTTTACAGTCTTCATTAATTACATCTACTTTGGAATCAGGTGTATCCAATGTCAGTGACAAGTCCTGAATGCTATTAAGAATAGACTGTAGTTCTTTTAGTTCAATCTGTTTTTACAGTCTTCATTAATTACATCTACTTTGGAATCAGGTGTATCCAATGTCAGTGACAAGTCCTGAATGCTATTAAGAATAGACTGTAGTTCTTTTAGTTCAATCTGTTTTTACAGTCTTCATTAATTACATCTACTTTGGAATCAGGTGTATCCAATGTCAGTGACAAGTCCTGAATGCTATTAAGAATAGACTGTAGTTCTTTTAGTTCAATCTGTTTTTACAGTCTTCATTAATTACATCTACTTTGGAATCAGGTGTATCCAATGTCAGTGACAAGTCCTGAATGCTATTAAGAATAGACTGTAGTTCTTTTAGTTCAATCTGTTTTTACAGTCTTCATTAATTACATCTACTTTGGAATCAGGTGTATCCAATGTCAGTGACAAGTCCTGAATGCTATTAAGAATAGACTGTAGTTCTTTTAGTTCAATCTGTTTTTACAGTCTTCATTAATTACATCTACTTTGGAATCAGGTGTATCCAATGTCAGTGACAAGTCCTGAATGCTATTAAGAATAGACTGTAGTTCTTTTAGTTCAATCTGTTTTACAGTCTTCATTAATTACATCTACTTTGGAATCAGGTGTATCCAATGTCAGTGACAAGTCCTGAATGCTATTAAGAATAGACTGTAGTTCTTTTAGTTCAATCTGTTTTACAGTCTTCATTAATTACATCTACTTTGGAATCAGGTGTATCCAATGTCAGTGACAAGTCCTGAATGCTATTAAGAATAGACTGTAGTTCTTTTAGTTCAATCTGTTTTTACAGTCTTCATTAATTACATCTACTTTGGAATCAGGTGTATCCAATGTCAGTGACAAGTCCTGAATGCTATTAAGAATAGACTGTAGTTCTTTTAGTTCAATCTGTTTTTACAGTCTTCATTAATTACATCTACTTTGGAATCAGGTGTATCCAATGTCAGTGACAAGTCCTGAATGCTATTAAGAATAGACTGTAGTTCTTTTAGTTCAATCTGTTTTTACAGTCTTCATTAATTACATCTACTTTGGAATCAGGTGTATCCAATGTCAGTGACAAGTCCTGAATGCTATTAAGAATAGACTGTAGTTCTTTTAGTTCAATCTGTTTTTACAGTCTTCATTAATTACATCTACTTTGGAATCAGGTGTATCCAATGTCAGTGACAAGTCCTGAATGCTATTAAGAATAGACTGTAGTTCTTTTAGTTCAATCTGTTTTTTACAGTCTTCATTAATTACATCTACTTTGGAATCAGGTGTATCCAATGTCAGTGACAAGTCCTGAATGCTATTAAGAATAGACTGTAGTTCTTTTAGTTCAATCTGTTTTTACAGTCTTCATTAATTACATCTACTTTGGAATCAGGTGTATCCAATGTCAGTGACAAGTCCTGAATGCTATTAAGAATAGACTGTAGTTCTTTTAGTTCAATCTGTTTTTTACAGTCTTCATTAATTACATCTACTTTGGAATCAGGTGTATCCAATGTCAGTGACAAGTCCTGAATGCTATTAAGAATAGACTGTAGTTCTTTTAGTTCAATCTGTTTTTACAGTCTTCATTAATTACATCTACTTTGGAATCAGGTGTATCCAATGTCAGTGACAAGTCCTGAATGCTATTAAGAATAGACTGTAGTTCTTTTAGTTCAATCTGTTTTTTACAGTCTTCATTAATTACATCTACTTTGGAATCAGGTGTATCCAATGTCAGTGACAAGTCCTGAATGCTATTAAGAATAGACTGTAGTTCTTTTAGTTCAATCTGTTTTTACAGTCTTCATTAATTACATCTACTTTGGAATCAGGTGTATCCAATGTCAGTGACAAGTCCTGAATGCTATTAAGAATAGACTGTAGTTCTTTTAGTTCAACCTGTTTTTACAGTCTTCATTAATTACATCTACTTTGGAATCAGGTGTATCCAATGTCAGTGACAAGTCCTGAATGCTATTAAGAATAGACTGTAGTTCTTTTAGTTCAATCTGTTTTTACAGTCTTCATTAATTACATCTACTTTGGAATCAGGTGTATCCAATGTCAGTGACAAGTCCTGAATGCTATTAAGAATAGACTGTAGTTCTTTTAGTTCAATCTGTTTTACAGTCTTCATTAATTACATCTACTTTGGAATCAGGTGTATCCAATGTCAGTGACAAGTCCTGAATGCTATTAAGAATAGACTGTAGTTCTTTTAGTTCAATCTGTTTTTACAGTCTTCATTAATTACATCTACTTTGGAATCAGGTGTATCCAATGTCAGTGACAAGTCCTGAATGCTATTAAGAATAGACTGTAGTTCTTTTAGTTCAATCTGTTTTTACAGTCTTCATTAATTACATCTACTTTGGAATCAGGTGTATCCAATGTCAGTGACAAGTCCTGAATGCTATTAAGAATAGACTGTAGTTCTTTTAGTTCAATCTGTTTTTACAGTCTTCATTAATTACATCTACTTTGGAATCAGGTGTATCCAATGTCAGTGACAAGTCCTGAATGCTATTAAGAATAGACTGTAGTTCTTTTAGTTCAATCTGTTTTTACAGTCTTCATTAATTACATCTACTTTGGAATCAGGTGTATCCAATGTCAGTGACAAGTCCTGAATGCTATTAAGAATAGACTGTAGTTCTTTTAGTTCAATCTGTTTTTACAGTCTTCATTAATTACATCTACTTTGGAATCAGGTGTATCCAATGTCAGTGACAAGTCCTGAATGCTATTAAGAATAGACTGTAGTTCTTTTAGTTCAATCTGTTTTTTACAGTCTTCATTAATTACATCTACTTTGGAATCAGGTGTATCCAATGTCAGTGACAAGTCCTGAATGCTATTAAGAATAGACTGTAGTTCTTTTAGTTCAATCTGTTTTTACAGTCTTCATTAATTACATCTACTTTGGAATCAGGTGTATCCAATGTCAGTGACAAGTCCTGAATGCTATTAAGAATAGACTGTAGTTCTTTTAGTTCAATCTGTTTTTTACAGTCTTCATTAATTACATCTACTTTGGAATCAGGTGTATCCAATGTCAGTGACAAGTCCTGAATGCTATTAAGAATAGACTGTAGTTCTTTTAGTTCAATCTGTTTTTACAGTCTTCATTAATTACATCTACTTTGGAATCAGGTGTATCCAATGTCAGTGACAAGTCCTGAATGCTATTAAGAATAGACTGTAGTTCTTTTAGTTCAATCTGTTTTTTACAGTCTTCATTAATTACATCTACTTTGGAATCAGGTGTATCCAATGTCAGTGACAAGTCCTGAATGCTATTAAGAATAGACTGTAGTTCTTTTAGTTCAATCTGTTTTTTACAGTCTTCATTAATTACATCTACTTTGGAATCAGGTGTATCCAATGTCAGTGACAAGTCCTGAATGCTATTAAGAATAGACTGTAGTTCTTTTAGTTCAATCTGTTTTTTACAGTCTTCATTAATTACATCTACTTTGGAATCAGGTGTATCCAATGTCAGTGACAAGTCCTGAATGCTATTAAGAATAGACTGTAGTTCTTTTAGTTCAATCTGTTTTTACAGTCTTCATTAATTACATCTACTTTGGAATCAGGTGTATCCAATGTCAGTGACAAGTCCTGAATGCTATTAAGAATAGACTGTAGTTCTTTTAGTTCAATCTGTTTTTACAGTCTTCATTAATTACATCTACTTTGGAATCAGGTGTATCCAATGTCAGTGACAAGTCCTGAATGCTATTAAGAATAGACTGTAGTTCTTTTAGTTCAATCTGTTTTTACAGTCTTCATTAATTACATCTACTTTGGAATCAGGTGTATCCAATGTCAGTGACAAGTCCTGAATGCTATTAAGAATAGACTGTAGTTCTTTTAGTTCAATCTGTTTTTTACAGTCTTCATTAATTACATCTACTTTGGAATCAGGTTTATCCAATGTCAGTGACAAGTCCTGAATGCTATTAAGAATAGACTGTAGTTCTTTTAGTTCAATCTGTTTTTTACAGTCTTCATTAATTACATCTACTTTGGAATCAGGTTTATCCAATGTCAGTGACAAGTCCTGAATGCTATTAAGAATAGACTGTAGTTCTTTCTTCACAGAGATTTCTTGAAATTCTGCTTTACATTTACTCATTTTCCTGTAGTTCTTATAAACTGAATTTTTGACAGGAAAATATTTACATTTTAATATATTTTTTTCACCAAACAGTCCCAAATGGTTTTGAAGGTATTTTTTGATGAGTTTGATATTTAAATCCTGTCAAGTTTGCGTAAGACAAGCAGAACAAAAATGTTATGCTGTTACCTGCTTGCCATCTTTGCCACACCCCTCTCATCTATATATTTTCATAACCACTCATGATCAATGCTGTGCAACATATGCATATTCTACTTTACGCTTGTTAATGTTTTTAGTTTTCTACCAAGCAGTAGTTAAGTCTATACCCATTTCATCTCTCCTCAAATTCTTCTGTAGTTTCCCTCCTCAATTTACTTCACTTGGTAACACCAAGAGCTTCCTTGTCTCCAGTCTAACAACATTGCAGTGCTGTAACCCCTCCCCCAAAAGACAATACAAGACATCATACACATACCTTCTCCTGATCCACGGAAGTTATATGCCATATTGGCAAACTTTCTTGACCCTTCCAATTACCTATGCAAGAACAGAGTTGATACATTGTTCAACAGCCATGAATCAAAGATGATAGTGTTAGATGACATATGGTTAAGGTGTTTACCTTAAAGACACAAGGTGCAGGGTTTGATTCTCACATGGGGTAACTGGCTAGGCTTCAAATGACCCAAAAGGGCAGTTAGCCTAGTACTAATCTATGAACCTATGAACCTTTCAAAGAAAGAACATAGCAAAGACGCTAAGTAGTTTGTTCCTGTAAAAAAAAAAATAAAAATGAAAACAGAACATTGAAAATTATATTTAACAACAGAAAATGGGAAGGACTAAAGGATTTTAACATGTGCCAATAAGCTCGGAATAATTTTTTTTACAGGAGAGCAAGCCCCCTGAATATCACATACTTCAGCCCATAGGCATATTTTTAGAAATATAGAAATTTTGATATATTTATAGAAATATTTAAAAATCACATAAACAATCTCATGTGCACGTTTTTTATCTTGCAACATATAGATGTTTTTACCCTGCAATTATAAATGTGCATCATGGGCAACCTCAATGGGGATCTTTTCTCCTTGAGCCTCCAATGAAAATGGGTTTTACCCTGATGGACATTCCCCAGTCAATAAAGACAAATATATAAAAAAATAATAAATAAATAAAATATACTACTCCCAAAACTCTTCAGCTTTTTGAGTAAATGGACAGCTTCTTTATTTTCAGTGTTCTCTGATCCTATATTAGTGATTTTAATACTTATGATAAAAATGTGTTTGAGTACTTGCAGGTGATTATTCCCATATTCTGAAAAAAGTCACATTTGAATTAATGCTTTGATATAGAACACATCATGTTGCCCTAATTTTTAAAATTGTTATTGGTTCATAAGTTCATAGGTTAATACTAGGCTGATGAAACAGTTGACTATTTGTAGCCTAGCCAAATGATCCTAAATCAAATTTACCAATATGTAAAATTAATTCTAGACTCCAAGAGTATGAATCACTTTGGGTTTAGTTATGTCCCCTTTCCATAAGTGCTTGATCAGCCAACCAGACCCTCAGTAGGAGAAATTACTTTGAACCTAGTTATAGTCCCTTTCCATAAGGACTAGAGTGCCAAACTGGGGGTGTATTTATGACTACCTATCCAGTCATTTAGGCTGTACTTAAAATGGGCCAAGGAACAGCAATGCCTTACATCTGGGGAGAGAGGCCTGTTCTGTGAAAGCTATATTCTCTGTGTTAGATCTCTGTCACTCCAGCAGGTCATGTTTATATAGTGGTTGAACCTCAAGTTTCTTGAGCAGATGATTGGAGAATTGTTAGTTTTGTGGATGTGAAAGAGGTTGCATAGAATCAGATGCTTCAAGGCTCTATGGGGTAAGCAGAGATCCCCTTACAAAAGTCAACTGGAGCTTATAAAGAGAAAAAGCACTTTAATATGCTCATGGACGTTCACGGTGGACATGCCCTTGATGTTCTTAGTAAGAAAATATTGCAGTCTCGCAAGCTTGGCCATATGCACAGATACCTAACTATGACAAAAGAGCATAACTGACCTGATAAGCCATATGCATAGATAACTAATTATGCCAAAGGAGCATATACTCTAGAATTGACCTGATAAGCCATAAGCACAGATAACTAACTATACCAAAGGAGCATATACTCTATAATTGACTTGATAGGAGAGGTTGAAGAGGGATGATGAATTCCTTGGATACAGAAAATGTACTCCTAGACATCAGTCTGGATATGCAAAATGATTTTCTAACAACACAGGTCACATGATAGTCAAACGATAGTTCATTATCAATGAACCAGACAAAGTTCCTAATGACAAAGTAATTTTTCTGGGGGGAATGGAATACTTGTGTTGTTTCTATGAGAAGCATTGCAAGGACTGAACATGCATATAAATAGTCAGCATGTGCTAGGTTCAGTGCCATTTTATGAGTACAGCCAGAAAGTGAGCATGTATGAATGTAATAGTTTGTTTATAAGTTTATCTCAGTTAAAGTTAATAAACCTCAATCCTGATGTGTTTGTACATAATAAAGCTGCTCGAACAGAACCCATGATGTCTCATCTATTGTATGTCTACTAGACAAGTGACATGGTGTCAGAGCCGGGATTCCAGAGGCTGATATTCAGAGCTATGAGGTGCAGAGATAACAGTGAAGGTAAAGTAAGAGAAATAAGCACAAAAAAGGGCCAGAAAAGAACTAAAGGTAAAGAAAACTTGCAGGAACAGTTTATTTTATATAAAAAAGATAAAACAGAGCATTATGAGGGTGCAAACCTCATTATTAAACAAGAATTAATGGACATGCTCCACCTCAGTAAATCTAAATCCCTTAGAGCCACACGCTCGAGAGACTTGAACCTCAGCACAGAAATAAATGGAACTTGCTGGAGGGACAGGTTCATAACCCAGAGGTTCCCTTCGCTCTGGAATAGAATTCCAGTTCATGTGAGGCATAGCACCTCACTGAATCTCTTCAAGAAGAATCTCGATAGGTGGATGGAGGATCGTAGGTTTGTCCCAGGGATTACTCCCGTGTCACTATTAGACAGAGGCACAGTAAACTAAACCTTAAAAAGGAGACAGTATACTCAAATCAAGGGGTGGCGTAAGCCATACAGAATCGGGCTAGGCTTATAATTGCCCCAGGGCAGATAGCCTAGTATGAACCTATGAACCTATGAACCTATAAGAAAAACAAAATATTTAAGATTAAGATATTTGATAAAATGATTGTCAGAAAAGCACATGAGGGATTTGAAACTACCTCAGAATTGCAAAATGAGTAGGTTTAGAGTAAAATGTGCAATTTTAATGCAAAACGGGCAGATTTAGAATAAAACTAGCACAAGAAAAGTACATGGGCATGAAAAAAGATTAAATGAGCAAAACAAATATAAGGGCAAAAAGGGCACAAGGCAAGGCAACAATGTTTTTTGGCAAAGTGCTGTGTTTTGGCATAACTACTACTTCATACTGTATTCAAAACATAACTAGAGTTATTTGAAGTATCTCAATGTGTGTAAAAAGTGCTAACACTGTGCTTATTACTGTGCATGTATTCTAAAGAGTTTATTTGTATGCAAAGTGCAACTATTTCATAATGTGCAGTCAAATACAGCCATTTCAAAAGTTTCTTGTGCTGTGTTTGTCTATTTGCAAAGTGCACTATTACAGAATGTTTCTTGCACTGTAATGAGATATTTAGCAAGTACTGCCATTTTTGGGAAGTTTCAGTGTGCTGTGTACTGTTTATTCGCAAAGTCCAATTACTTCAAAATGTTTCTTACTCCGAGCTTCCTATGCCCAGTTCAGTTACACAGTACAGTTATTTCAAAATGTTTTTTACACTGATGAGGTGATTTCTTATAGTACAGTAATTTCAGCAGTAATTTCAAGAATATTGCAGTGCTCAAGAGACTTATTTCACAAAGTTCACTTATTTGAAAGCTTGTTGTACTATTGGGCAAAGTTACAAGTACTGGCATAATTTGCTGGCATACATGTATGTGTGTATGTTCATGCATATTTGCAAAAGCCTTCACTGGTATGTGTTAATATGGCAGACAGATTTCAAAAGCCCTCACCACTTGTGTTTGATCAGAATATTGCAGAGAATTGGAGATCATTTGAACAAGAGTACGATATTTTTATACAAGCAGCTTATTCTGACAAAGATGCACACACCAGGGCATTCATTTTGCTAAACCTAGCTTGGTCAGAGGCCACTGAAAGAGAGTGTTCATTTGTGTATGCAGCAGTAGTATATGAGAGAAAAGGTGAAAACCATCATATTGTTGTACAGGCTGAATTAGGGGAAGACCCTGAGTGTTTGAAGAGCAAATTCAGGGAAATGTGTAATCTCCAGACAAATATTACATTACAGAGACATTTGTTTTATACCAGTGATCAGAAACCAGAGGAAACTTTTGCATCTTATATGACTGACCTGAGAAACAAAGGAAAATGTGTCAGTTTTTGTGACTTAAAAGAAGAGTTGATAAAGACAGGCTCATGTATGGGGTTAATAGTGCTTTGTGACAGTGATTTAACATTGAATAAAGCTATTGAGATTTGTCAGATCCATGAAGTTACAGAAAGGCGCACAAGTATGCTTGCAAGTGATAAGAGCATGGCTTCAGCAGGCTCCAGAGCAAATGTAGACAGCATGCAACACCTGGCAAGCAAAAGCAGGCCTAAGCACATGAAAGCCACAGTCCCTGTTGGTACACCAGGGAAACCAAGTAGTTTTCCAGCAAGCTCTAAGAAAGGAGCATGCTCAGTGCAGTGCAGTCAGCAAAACTCAAATCCAGCCTTATTGTTAACTGTCACAATTGTGGTGCAAATCATGAGTCTAAATGAGAGAAATGCTTAGCATTTGGTAAGCAATGCCACAAGTGTAAAAAATGGAAACATTTTCAAAAGTTTTGTAAATCAAGTAAACCTCACACAGTTATAAAGAAGGGTCACTCAAAAATGCAAACTGTTCAAGTGGAATTGCAGCAGTCGAATTTCTATGTAGATGGTGTATCAGTAATTGGGGAAAAGGTTGATGCAATAAATTTGTTGACAAAAATGAAGTGTTTTGTAGTGTTCAGATCAATGGTAAATCCACTGAGCTCAAAGTAGACACTGGTTCAAAGTATAATGTTATGTCAGCAGATACTTTTACTAAAGTGAGAGCTAATGAACAACTCAGTAAGACTATTTGTGCGAAACTTGTTGCTTATGGAGGTGAAGAAATTCTTACCAAAGGTTCAATAGTGCTTTCATGTTATTTGGCAAGGAACTGTTACAACTTGTTATTCTATGCAGTTCAAAGACTTGTGCAGTGATTATTGGTTGTCAGAGACAGACTGAGAATGAATCTGCTTTCTTTTACCAAGAAGTTCATCATATAAGCGCATCTCCTAGTTCCAGTTTTACTGAAGTTATTTTCTCAGAGTATACTCATGTTTTTGATGACAGGTTGGGCAAACTTTCACTTATGTATTCTATGAAGTTAGACTCAGAGGTCAGTTCAGTAGTTAGACCAGCAAGAAAAGTTCCAATAGCCATGCAGAATAAAGTCAAGGCTCAGCTGACTAAAATGATGCAGCAAGGTGTGATTTGTCCAGTCACAGAACCGACTGAATGGGTGTCAACCATGGCAGCAGCCCACAAGAAAGGCTCAGATGAAATCAGAATATGTACTGACCCAAGAGATTTGAACAAAGCATTCAAATAAGACCACACCATCCAATGCATATGGACAAGGACGTCACAGCATTAATACCAAATGCCACTGTTTTTTCTATCTAAGATGCAAAAAGTTCATTTTGGCAAGTGATGCTTGATTGCAAATCCTCATTACTGACTACTTTCAGTACCCCATTTGGCAGATACAGATTCCTCAGGATGCCATTTGGAATAAATTCTGCAAGTGAAGTCTTTCAGCATGCAATGGAGCTAATTTTTTCAGGTTATCCTTGTGCCATAATAGTAAATGATTTATTGGTTGAAGGCAATGATGAAGGAGAGCATGACAAAAACTTTGAGAGAGTTCTAAACAGACCATGTGAAAAGAACTGAAATCTCAATCCTCTGAAGTACAAATTCAGACTGTCAGAAGTTACATATGTATGTTATTTATTTACCAGCACTGGCCTGCAACCACACCTGTCCAAGCAAGCAGCCATTCTTGTGATGGCACCACCAGATAATGTTCAAGCTCTAAAACATTTTCTTGGTATGGTCAACTATTTATGCAAGTTTATACCAGACTTCAATGAGTTAACAGCACCTTTGAGGAGCTAATGCACAAAAATGTTACATGGTCTTGTTTGGAACAGCAACAGAAAGTATTTGACATC
This sequence comes from Protopterus annectens, assembly GCF_019279795.1. NCBI lineage: Eukaryota > Metazoa > Chordata > Ceratodontiformes > Protopteridae > Protopterus > Protopterus annectens. The sequence continues at coordinate 1,617,818,193 of NC_056726.1, forward strand.
CTTAAACAGAAAACTGCCACCCCACCTACATTAAGATACTATGATGTCAATAAACCAGTAACCCTTTCCTGTGATGCTTCAAAATTTGGTCTTGGCACGGTTATTCTTCAGGAAGGTAGTTACTATTTTAAAGAAGCCTATGCATTCAGCTCCAGTGAGATCACAAAGAACGATGCTCAAATTGCAAAAGTTTGACTACAAAATGGTCTATACAAAAGGCAAACTTCTTTATCTGGCTGATACCTTATCCAGATCACCCAGAAATACAATGGAACTGCTTCATGCAGAGAATTTTGACGTTGATGTCATGGAACTGCATCATATTTCTACCATAAGACTTGATGAGCAGAGAGATCATAAAAAGACTGATCCAGTTTTGCAAAAGCTCAGTCACTACATTAATGCTGGATGGCCATCAAAGCAATCCTGTGTACCACTTGAAGTGCAACCTTATTCTCCTTACAGATATGAGATGTTGATGGAAGATGGCATTATTTTCAAAGGTCCTAAAATTGTTGTTCCTTCTTCCTTACAACATGAATATATTATGCAGATGATTCCATGGTCAAATGTTCTGCCCCAACTCTACCTGAACTACAGAACTTAACCCAAACATCCGTCAATGCTATTGAATCATGGTTGTCAGATGCCCAATTAATCTTGAATCCAAATAAAACTAAACTTATGCTCTTCCACGCCACTAAATTCAAAACCCAATCCCCTTACCTCAACAACACATCCAGTAATAAGACCTTGATCAAACTAATAACATCCACCTAACCTCTTGGTGTTGTTATTGATCAAAATCTGAAGTTTGACTTACACATTACCCAGACTGTAAAAAAAAAGTACACAAGAAAATAGGTACCTTATACAGATGCAAAAACTACCTAACCACAAACCCCAGAATAAGCACAGCCAGAACTCATCTTCTGTCAACTTTACTATATGCCTCACCAATCTTTATCAACCTCTCCAAATCACACCTAAGCAAGCTAGATGCTTGCTATAATAAGCTGAATTTGCCACTAGTTGCCCTCCTAAAACCCGTCAGTGTAAGGTCCTAAGACAACTATCTTGGTTAGAACTACCCCACCAACTCATCCTCACACAACTCTCTACCACCCACCAAATGTACTCTAAACCTGATAAAACACCAGCATTACAAGGCCTCCTCAATCCCCATATAAGTACCTGTCCACTAAGATCCAATAATAAAGCTCTAATTGAAGAAACCAGGAGTAACAATAGCTCAGGTGACTCTCTATACTCCAACTACATTAGTGTGGAATGCCTTATCACTTGACATTAGAACTATAACTAGCTTAAAAAACTTCAAGCATCGCATTAAAGCCCACCTCACCAATTCCTGGACTTGTACATGCACTGGGCATGGGTACCCCAAACCATGGAAATAGCTGATTTTAAAATTTTAATTGCATATGTAATGCACATTGAATTTAAGTCATATGACTACCTTATGTTGTTTTTTTTCCCTTCTCACTGTTAATATCTATCAAATTTTAAGTCTTCAGTTTGCTATGCCACCTGTATATAAGTCTAAGTATAGTAATTGCACTCTCGTATACAATGTCACTACCTGCTGCTACTGTAAGAACTGCCTTCTAGCAGCATTGTTATCCAAGATTATTGGTCTTGTCTCCCACTTGACCAGTTTATTCTGTTTTAGTCTTTTTACCGTTATGAATGTCTGTTACTATTTTTGTCTTTATTGTATTATATTATTTTCTTTCTACTAACATAATAGTCTACTAACAATGGAGCTTTTCTCCCCAGGCCTCTGCTGAAAAAGGGTTTTATGCCCAGTCAGACTCTCCCAGTAAACAAATGTAAAATAAAAATAAAATAATATATCCAGAGTTTGTATTGTGGTCACCCACTTCTATTTTACTAAGTTTAAACACCATTTCTCAGTCCATGGTAGTCCATACAAAGTTATTTCTGACAATGGTACTCAATTTGCTAGTCAGTTGTTTCAGAAACTTTCAAAAGAATGGGACTTTGTACATGTTACTAGTAGTCCAGAATATCCACAGTCAAATTAACTAGCTGAACATGCAGTGCAGAGTGCAAAACAATTACTTGAGAAGTCAAAGTGTGACAAAATCGATGTCTTTTTGAATTTACTTAATATCAGAAACATACTCTATGATGATATACTTGGCTTGCCTGCTCAGAGACTTCTCTCTAGGCAAACCAGAACAGCATTGCCTATCACTTCCAGTTTGTTGAAGCCTAAAGCTAAGAACAACAGGACAATTAGAGCTCAACTATTCAGAAAGTTCAGAAAGCACTCTTTCCAAAAATCCAGTTATGATAAGTTGAGCAGATGTCTTCATCCATTGAAAGAAGTTGCGACAGTGAGGATACAAATGGTGAAAGGTTTTAACCAGATTGGTCATGTAACAGGTATATGTACTGAACCGAGATCCTACTTCGTACAATCTGAGGGTGTGGAGTACAGGAGATATCACAGAAAAATATTCTTCCTGTATTAGAATCTATATTGTAGCATTGTCACTCTGAAACAGACTCTAGATGTCAGAGCAATCCAGATAATGTTCTTGTTGCAGTACGTGTCTTAACCTCTACTTCCAGTTCTGATGATGTTCCTGATGTCCCAAAAGCTGAACATTCAGCAGAGGTAGTCCCAGTTGCTAGACATGATTCCAATGTCTATGTTACACAATTTGGTCATATTTCCAGACCTAATGTGAAATACACAGCAACCTGGACATAATTATGTTTATGTAGTTAGTGCTGTATAATTGCATGACAAAGAATTATTTATATTGATTGAATGTCAATTAATGTCATCAACATTGCATGATTTATTTCTCAAAGAGGGAGGATGTAGAATGGAATACTATAGCAATAACCCACGCCTGGGTGTGGGTAATGCGGGATTTACCCACGATTGGTGTGGTTTGGTCCGGACCAAACAAAGACAACCGTGGGTAAATCCCACATTACACCAAGTGGGTTTGCTATTATACTATGACATTATTTAAGAAAAGAAATAATTACTTTTCTTAAATAATGGCATTGTATATCTCTTTGCTGCCCTACGGCAGCTGTCTAGTATCCGTGGCAGTTCTGATGTACTGCGCATGCCTACACAGTACATCAGAGCTGTGGCCAAAAGCAACGGAGAAAGCAAGATGTCTGTTGCTTTTTACTGTTTCGCTATGTTAAATGGGTTTAACATAGCGAGACAGCTAAAATAAGCAACGGAGATCTCCGTTGCTTATTTTAAAGCTGTCTATGTTAAACCCATTTAACATAGCAAAAAAGCAATGGAGAAAGCAAGATCTCAGTTGCTTTTTACATTGTGTCGCTATGTTAAAGGAGTTTAACATAACGAGACAGCTTTAAAAAAAGCAACGGAGATCTCCGTTGCTTTTTTTAAACCTGTGTCGTTATATTAAACTCTTTTAACATAGCGAGACAGTGTTTTAAAATTGACTTATACTAATGGAAAAAGTCCGGGCGACCGGACCTTTTTCCATTAGTATAAGTCGATTTACAACGTGCACGCTGGCCAATCAGCGTGCACGTTTTGGAATATTAATGGGGGGTCATGGTATAAATGTGATGTATCTTTAAGAAGCATTCCAAAGACTGAACGTGCATATAAATAGTCAGCATGTGCTAGGTTCAGTGCCATTTTGTGAGTGTAGCCAGACAGTGAGCATATATGAGTGTAATAGCTAGTCTGTTTATAAGTTTACCTAAGTTAAAGTTATTAAGCCTCAATCCTGATGTATTTGTACATAATAGAACCCACAAAGTCTTGTGTGTTGTATCCTGACTAGACGAGCGATAGGGGGGTGTTACCTATATGACAGGAGCATGGGTGCCTGGGTTTGACAAAGGACACAGTGCTGCAGTTCTTGGCATTTTAATTTGACAGTGTTTTAAGCAACACTTGTCAGTGTGCATTTGGCCATCCTAGAGAATCTGGTAGTCAGTCAGAGTGTTTATGATATCTCTCAGCTCTCAGTTTTCAGTGCACAGCAAACATCACTAGACTCAAGTACTTAGTCATAACCTTGATATTATGGAAGTAGATACTAAACAGGAGTTGTTCCAGTTCAGATCCCTGGATACACTGCTGGTATACACTCTGCTTGTTGAGTGTGTGCTGATAACACTAAAATACCTGCTTTTGTAAGTGAGCCAGTTTGCTATCCAGTGGGTAACACAGATGTTTATGCTTAGTTTGATCAGCTTGCTATTGATTTTATAGTGTGGAATGGCATCAAAGACTTTGAGCAAATCCAGCTATGCAGTGTCAATGCCATTCCAGGTATGCAGTGTGAATTTATTTGTCTGAGCTAATGGTGTCAGTAATTTGCTTGAAAAAGACCACCAGGTTTATAAGGCAGGATCTGGTTTTAACAAACTGAAACTGGTCTGAGCCTAGAGTTTGAAGTCAAACTATACATTTGTTAATGGGTTATTTAGTGATGTGCTTCATTGCATTACAGATAAGTCTAGTGAGGCTATAGTTTCCCAGATCAGTAGTTCTCCATACCACTGGTATGAATCAAATGGAAAGGTTGAGACTGAAAAGACTAAATGTTAAATCAATCGGACAATATTTGGTGCTGACAAGAAGATGGTCTGACACATTATCCGGGCCCTTGGAGTTAGTTTTCTTAGCCTTGGAGTGAGCACTTTGGACTTGCTTATAGCTGATTGGATGGGAGTGGCATGAGCATTTATTAAATTATTAGTTAGTGTTGGGGGTGAGTAATGTTTGAGCTGAACTTGTCTGCTAATAACGTAGTTATGTCCTCAGAGGAGAAGCATGTGGTGCTATTTTTTTAAAAGCTCTGAGCATTGTTGGGTGTTACTTCTGACATAGCTAAAGAAGGCCTGTCATTATCCTTAGCATGGGTGGTAGTTCTCAGTTTGTACTTGCTTTTTGAGAATTTGATTTAATGATCTTTTGAATTCCAATGGTCTGTTAATTTTGCTTTTATGAGCCATGACTTTCTTCCTCTTAATATATATTTTGTTAATACCTGGGTTCTACCAAATGGGTCTATAGAATCTTTTGGTTTACTATCATATTTGCGAACGTCATTTAGGCGAACACAACAATTTCAGACAAATATTGACAGAAATCAAAACACAGAGCAACCAAAATATCGAACAGAGCATTTCAGCAATGTTGAATATTGACTTTGCTGAAATCCTCACATCTACCCACAACTAACAATGTTTTCAGGGGGGCAAGCCCCTCTGCACCCCCCACACCCCCCTCTATAAAAACTCCAAGATCGCACTATAGTTACATTTCCCGATCCCCACTATAGTGCGATTTGCACCGCAATGTTGAAACTGACAATAACAACTGTTCGCTCATGCCAGCTTCGACATTATGATGATTGAACTCTCAGTTCAAGAAAATGATTTTCGCACATATTCGATCATCTAAATGACAATCGAATATGTGATAGTAAACCGAATCTTTCAAGTAGCATGAAATGCAATGTTGCCATACATTATAAGGTCATACTTTAGTCCAAATTGATGACGATAACTTATAGCAAAATAATTATCTAAATCTATTCAGTATAATCCAGAAGTATTTCTATGCGTCATAAGTCAATACATGGTGCACTCTAAATAGCTTTATTAGGCTATTTATGCATAATATTCTCTGGATCGGTTCTTGTAATTCATTTTAGTTAGATTTTTTTCAATGGCAAAGATATGTCTGTTTTAATAATATTATATATGTAGCTGACTGAAGTATTGTTTTAACTATTACGTTTTTTCTGTGTGAAATTGTAATATTAGCTGTATTCAAGAATGAAATAGCAGAATAAAAATAACAAGGAAATTTTACTGTTTAAAGGTTTTTTTTGTTCTGGAGGATGGATGGAAGGAAATAGTACTGTTTTGTTCTAACTGCAGGCAATATTCTGTCTCTTATCATCTCTAACACTCATCTGTATATCATTTGTTTTGCCATGCAGGCATTTGGAGGAAGATCATGGATCTCCCATTACTTTTCAGTAGGATGTAAAACAGAAAAGTGAGTAAGAAGAATCACTACCCACAACACCTTTCATGTTGCTGATTTTTTTTTTTTTTTTGACAAAGGTTATCCTTGCATTGACAGGCTGTCGCTGCTTAGTCAAAGTGTTATTGTTTCCCATATTTTGGCAAAATGGGTGCCGTAGTCCTAAAAACCCTACATATGAGCTATGTTTCTAGGTAGCACAAGTAATAACAGGCTTGCTTGTGTCCCATTTTGGCCTACCCATTTAATTAATTTTCCTACAAGGATGGTTAAAATTACAAGTAGTGTTTATTCAGATGCAAGGTCTTTCCTTTTCTTCTCTAAACTCTAGCAAAAGGTCCAACTCATTCTCTATTTTGCAAAACTAAGGTGTGGCTACTGTACTCTTATCAAAAATGTAGACAAGACTACTCTTTTATTACTTGCCACAGCCTTCTTGATTTCTAAAACTTCTTTACAGCAAAGTTTTAATGTGGTAGGGAGATGGCTCAATAACTCAGGGTTATACCATAACCACAGATAAAACAGATGGTATTCATTTTGCCTTTGACGATTCCAATCCAGAGCAGTTATTTTTTCCTCCTCAAATTCCCTAGCAGTTCTCACATAAAATTAGATGGAACTGCCGCTAAAATAACTGGTGTTTCTTTTGATCAGTTTCTAAAATGTGACTCCCATGTCAAATATTTACTTGGCAAATCTATTCAATGACCTTGCTGAACCAGATCTCTGTCTACTTTTCATTTAGAACCAAATCTAAACCTTTGCAGGCCATCATCTTTAATTCACTTTATGTCAAAGGAAAAAACTTCCAAAAGATCAACACATGGCAGGTTCAGGTTAAGGCACTTTAATCTTGCAGCAAGGAGACAAAAACGTGCTAATACAGAGTTTGTCTAACTAGAATCAGGAAGTGAAGCTATTCTTATACATTTCTTACAAGACATTGCCTACTAAGCTGACGTAATAAATCACAAGTTCTTTCAATATAATTTCATACGCAGCTGTTTGTCCATGATTTTCTGCTGGCATATCAAGTTTACAAAAAAAAAACTTCCTAACACACAGAAACGGATAACTGGTGCCAGAGCCATGGCCTGAAGTTAAACGCCAAAAAATGCATAGTCATACCCTTCGGGAAAAACAAGGTTACCCCTAGCTACCATATAGGTGGCAATCCACTGAGCACAGAAAAAGTCATCAGAGATCTGGGGACCCAGGTTGACAGTAGCCTTTTGTTTGACACTCATGTTGCTAAAGTAGTTAGGAAAACCTTCTATATCACCCACCTGATCATGAAGGGATTCACATCTAGATCAAGGGAGGTCATTGTCCCCCTGTACTCATCACTCATTAGACCTATGACTAAGTACAATGCCCCGTTCGGAATGTATCTGACCAGACACCTGCTGCAGCTTGAAAGGCCCCAAAAGTTCCTCACCAAAAGGATAAAGGGTCTCAAAAATATGTCTTATGCTGCCCGACTGAAAGAACTCCAGCTCTATTCAGTCTCATACCGCTTGCTCAGAGGTGACCTGTGCCTGACATATAAGGCCATGTCAAACCCAGATTTGATGAATATACTTCACATCAAAAACTCTAGATCCCTCAGAACCACAAGGGTGGGAGACTTAAACCTTGACACGGTTATAAATAGAACGTGCTGGAGGGACAGATTCATCACCCAGAGACTCCCTATGCTGTGGAACAAAATCCCGGTACATGTGAGGCAGAGCACCTCTCTGGCCTTGTTCAAGAGGAATCTTGACCAATGGATGGGAGATTGCAGATATACCCCAGGGATTACTTCAGTGTCACTGCTTGACAGAGGAACAGCAAAATGATAGGCATAGTTTTTATTCAAACTAAAGGGGTGGCGAAAGCCACATAACTATGGGCTAGGCTTATAAATGCCCTTGGGCAGATAGCCTAGTATGAACCTATGAACCTATGAACCTATAAGAAAAACAACGTGGCCTTGATGACCACTGGTAAGATACAACTTCTCACTATGCAATGTTACCATTCAAGGTACTATGGCTAATTCGAGCACAAAGCAAGTACAGATTATAGTTCATTTCTTCAGTCTTTGTTCAACTGTATCTATCTTTTTCTGCAGCTGTGCATGTTCTCATAAGACGAACAGAGCTGATTGTTCAAGTTCAATAACATTATAGAAAACAGTATTGTTCTATTCATTATTTTCCTGACCTAGCAGATAATCACCTGCTTCTCAGTAAATTTCCAAAAGGCATAAACATGAATTTTGCTCTGCTAGCAAATACTAGGTCAGAGAGAATCTTGCAGTTTCAGAAAGCATATTGCAGTTTGAAAAGCATCTGTAGTTTCATACAAAACTAAGCTGTATATAAAATAGAATGAAATGCGTTAACCCTTTTAGCTTCTAATAAGCACTAAACATATACATTAATACATATTTTTCTAACATTTTAATATTCATCAGGCATCTTAATCCATCTCTCCTCTCCTTCACCTTCCTTCACCAGTTCAAGCCGACTACTGTAATAACATTGTTAAGTTAGTTGTTAGTTCTCAATTCATCATGTTGCATTCTTCAATTTCTGCCCTGTACTATCATTCCTTACTTGAATTACACAAAAAACTTTCAAATTAGCTGTCTATACTTATTTCATAAACTACTCTACAACTGCTTCATCGTTTACAAATGTTATAGTCACCACGGTGATTTTGTTATTCCTGACCATAGCGTTAAAGAAATTTGCTTTTTTCCTTCCTTGTATGTTCATATCCCTTAGTCGCCACAAAGGTCCACTCTCATCATCCTGGTTGGTTTGCTTGTGGAACTTAAACCCCTCCCTCTTTTTTTGTCATCTCCTAATACTAAGTCCCTTCATTCCCCTTACCTTTAGCTACCTTTGCTACCATGTACCTCTGTACCACAGAAGCCACTGCTATGATATCCCCCCCATTGTTACACTATAGTCCTTTCATTCTACTGTCATTGATTTGGTTCCACTTTGTACTGATGTACTTTAATTGGATCTAGGACTATTGCACAAAATCATGTTTCCACGAAACATAAACAACCAAACACACTTTAGCAAAAGTGCTTCTCACTAAAGTGTGCAAAAAAAGTAAAAAATAATGAAATAAAAAAAAAAACAGCACTCACGTTTACACAGGGGGGAAAGCCCCCCTGCACCTCCATGTGGCTGCACCCCCCACACCCCCCTACTTTTATATTCTCACTCCAAGATCACACTACAGTGGGGAAAAGGGACTGTTCGCTTATCGCCACTGCACCGCGACCTCAGCAACAGCCATTCTGTCATTATTTTCATTTTCTTCAGCTCGCTTTAGTAAAAGTGCATTTTCGGTGAAAACGCACTTTCGCTAAAGTGTGCTCAGTAGTTTTGGTTTCAGTTAAAAGAGCGTTTGCTCAATAGTACGAGACCCCTTTAATTCTAGCCTTCCTCCTATTCAGCTTTCTTTCACCCACTCTCACCATCTTCATCTTTAATTTGTTTACATCCATTCCAATTGACTCATATCATTGCCTTTTAATTCTTAGGCTACTTCACTTCTGTTAACCAGATGTAGACTGGAAAGAGGTTGGTTACATTCCTGGGCATGTGTTGTCCATGTTACACTGACATGACAGGAACCAGTTCAATCCTATTACTGGAACTGTGCTTCTATGTTACAGTGATATTAGACTGCAGTGACATGACAGGCAACAAGTCGTATATATTACTGTTGATGTGTTCTCTGTGTTACAGAGACATGATGGGGAATAGGCCAGTTATATTTCTGTTGATGTGCTCTCCACATTACAGTGACATGACAGGAAGCAGGTCAAGCATATTACAGATTATGTGTTTTCCACATTTCAGGGGCATCTCAGCTTTTCAGTAAATCATTTTTGACCATGGATCACTGTCAAGTGAGACAGACTTCAACTAGAATCCCACTAACAAATATCTTTAAGCCCTTTTGGAATTTTATGTAATGTGCATTCAATTGTCTACTGAAAGTAATCTGTGAAAACCTATTATAACAAATTTTTACTTCTTGTAAACATATGTAAGAATATATATTTGCAAACATTTAACAAGCAGGGTGTTTTTGATTACTTAATTGTTGCCAGAAAAGATTATTTTATTGTAGTGGCAACTACTTACTGTTCATTCCATACTGGTTTTGACAGATGATGCAGCTGGAGCAGGCCTCCTTAGCATATATATCACAGTGATGGTTTTTTATCTATTACCAAATAATGTACTCTAATAACATGAAATTTTATGCAATGTTACTCTATTTACTTTGTCACCTGATTGCTTATCTTGCAGCTATAAGTTATCTATATTTCCTTTGTTGTATATAGTCCTTTACCACTGTATGTATTTTAATCCTTTATGTTCATGTACTGAGGAGCTTTTCTCCCTGAGCCTACACTGAAAATGGGTTCTTAACCACACAGTGGACTTTCCCGGTAAACAAAATGCAAATAAATAACTGAATAAAAAAAAAAGTGCATTGTTTTCCTTAGTAAATTTTGTGAGGAAGAGAGTATTTATTTTTCAGTAGTTGTACTCCATCTGAGTTGACTTGCTTAACCATAATGTGTTTGTAGGCCATTGTCATCAATTATTATTAACAACAAAAATGGTTGCTAGCTTTCTCATGATGAATGCCACCAACCAATTGTTTATTTTTATTTATTTATTTATTTACATTTGTTGACCAGGAGTGTCCGACTGGACTTGGGTCCATTTTCAGCAGAGGCTCAGGGAGAAAAGCTCCACAGTTAAAATAAACAGACAGTAGTTACATTGGATTGTATAGCGATTAACAATTTAACATAGCAATTAATTACAAACATATTGATGAAGAACATACTACATCACTAGACAACTAGATTCTTTACCTGCGAAGTACATAACAGACATTAACAAATGTTACAATAAGAAGTTCCTGCTGTATAATAAGTACTAGGCTTATGAGCACCTGAGCTTGCTATAATCAAGGTAGTTAGTGGGGTGGAAAGAAAGGTAGTGGTTAGATGGGGTGGGTGATATTAGAGTGGGAGTTGCAAGGGCATAGCCAGCATGTTTTTATGTGCGCTTTTAGTAAAGTTTTGAAGTGGGTGCATGATGGTACGGAGGTAATTGTGGGTGGGAGGGATTTCCATAATTTGGCTATGGCACAAGAGAATAGTGCTTCACCAGCAGAGTTATTGGCTTTAGTGATCTGCAAGTAATTTTTGTTGCTGGATCTTAGTGGTCTCGTGGTACGATAGGGTTGGAGTAGATTCTGGAGGGATGGGACATTTAGTGGATGGTTTACTAGTTTGTGGGCGAGTGATAGTTGATACCAATGAAGGAGGTGAAGGAGTTCAAACCAGCCCAGTTCAGCAAGTGAGAGACAGTGGTGATTATGGTAGGAAGCCCCTGTGGTGAATTTGGCGATTTTGTTGTAGCAGGTCTCTAGCTGGTTTAGATTGCATTGCCTTAGGTTGGTATATATTGGAGAGGCATAACGTAGGGTGGAGATAAGGTGAAAATTTGCTATTGAAATCTTTGCTGCTTTGGTGAGAAGTTGCTTATTTCTGTATAACGCTCCTAGTTTTTTGTGGACTTGTTTTATGGTCATGGATATGTGAATGTCAAATTTTAGTTTATTGTCTATTTCCACTCCTAGCAATTTGGTGTGTTCAGTTGGGTATATAGTGGTGTTGTCTTTGGCTGTGATGTTAAAGTGAGAGTTGTTTTGAGTATGTTTGGTGGGTTAGAAGATGAGACATTTAGTTTTGTTTGGGTTGAGTATTAATTGGGCATCGGATAACCAAGTTTCAACAGAGGAAAAGGCTTCCTGTGTGACTTTTTGCAGTTTGGGTAGGGACTGGGCTGAGCAGATGATGGTTGAGTCATCTGTGTATTGTATGAGTGTGCCATGTTTGGTGGCAGAAGCTAGATTATTGGTGAAAACAGAAAAGAATAGGGGTCAAAGGATGGATCCTTGGGGAACCCCTATGGAGACAGGTATTTGGGGAGATATGTCATTCTGCCATACAACGGATTGTTGGCGGTCAGACAGGTAACTCTGAAACCAGTTGGTGACTGATTGAGAGAAGGATAGGTTTTTGAGGACAGAGATGAGTTGTTTGTGTGGGACCATGTCAAATGTTTTAGATAGGTCTAGTAAAGTAGCAGAGGAGAGATAGCCATTGTTTTTATGCTGAAGGATAGTGTTAGTAAAGGAGAGTAAGGCAGTGGTGGTGCTATGGTTTGGTCGGAAACCATGCTGAGTATTGGAAAGGAGGTTGTTAGTAAAGAGGTAGTCTGAGACCTGAGAATAGCTATGGGGTGGTAATTGGTTTGTTCTGTGGAGGGGCCGCCCTTCTGGAGGGGAATTATATGTGATACTTTCCACAGTGTGGGAACATAACTTTCTGATAGAGAAAGAGATAGTATCAAGATGGATACTGGGTAGGCCAGAGCATCAGCTGTGATTTGTAGGTATTCACTTGGGAGGTTGTCTGCTGCTAATTTGGTGGGCTTAAGTTTACTTAAGAGTTTTTTTATGTTGGAGGTAGGTACAGGAGAAAAAGAGAAGGCAGTGGGGGGATTACTAGTTGAAGGTGTGGATTGGAAGGGAGGGGGTTGTGTTGTTTAGCTAGTGATAGTATGGTTTGTGTGAAGTGTGTGTTGAATGAGGTAGCAATATTTTCGGAGGAGTGAGGGATGTTAGGAGGAGGGGTACTGACTTTACCTGGGTGGAGGATGGAGTTTATGGAGGACCAGAATTGTTTGGGGCTGTGTTGGGAGGAGTCTAGGGCAGACTGGTAGTATTGGAATTTGTCATGTTTTATTAGCTTTTTAACTCTATTGCGTAGTTCTAGGAATTTCTGTCTAGTTGAGCAGGTTTTGGTTTTGCACCAGTGCTCCCAGGCCTTATCCCTGTTTTTCATTTCTGACTTAGTGGTTTTCTGTAGCCATGGGGAGGGTTGTGCTTTCGTTCTGGAAAGTCTTATGGGGGCATGGTAATTAAGGATGCTCAGGAAGGTAGTATTAAAAAAATTCAACTGCGTCATCAAGACTGAGGTACTTTAGGGGATGCCAGTTACATTCTTTGAGGGATGAGATGAATGTGATTGGGTTAAAGTTTAGTTTTTTACGTATTTGACGGTAGATGACAGGTTTAGCTTGGTATAGGTATTTTTTGAGGAGGAATGTTGGGGAGTGATCACTGAGGCTATCTGATAAGCAGCCTGTTATATATGACTGGGGGGCTCTTACTGACTAGTATCCAATCCAGGGTAGTGTTCTTGCTGGAGTTTTTATTTAACCTGGTTGGCGACTGGACTAGTTGGGTGAAGCCATGAAGGTTTATATGATGGGTTGGATTGTTGCCATAACAGGATTGCTGAAATCACCTAAAATGATAGTTTCTTGGGGGAGATGGTGGGCAGACCAGCTGAGGAGGTTTTCTAGTGGAGGGATGTTTTGGACAGGTGGGAAGTAGCATCCAATTATTTTGATGGTTTTGTTTTGGTTTATTTTGAAGTTGGCATGTGTGTGTGTATATATATATATATATATATATATATATATATATATATATATATAAATTTAATTCAGTATGGGTCCTACAAAATGGATACATTCTTCCCGATTGTTGAAAGTCAGCCTGCAGCTTAAGAGACCCTCATTGCATTATATTTAGTCATTTTTTAATTTAATTGCATTTTCTAAACTGTTTGGTCTAACATTGCTGCATACTATAATGTGCTAGCTTGCACTGCATTTGAATTGTTTTGACTGCTGTTTTAGCTACTTTTCTGTATATATATATATATATATATATATATATATATATATATATATATATATATATACCTTTCCTGTAACTAGTGTAGTCCAGATTCAGATTTGCTGTATCCAGGACTGTATGTAAGCTTCTGAGCCCCCCCCCCAAGCTTTCTGTGTTGGAGGGAAGCCTTCTAGCTTATCAGAGGGAGTGGTAAGCACTAGGTAACGTATCTACCACATAAGGAGTGGTTCTGGCCCAGAAGTTGTAGTTATTGGCCGTTTGGGCAGTTTTTCCATCTCTCTCAACTTTCTAATTTAAAAGCCCACATTTGCACTTGTTTCCCCCCTTTCCTGTAACTAGTTTAGTCCAGATACAGATTCTTAGTTTTAGCACTTGAATTTGCTTATTCATGATCAGCACTTGTTCAGAACTTGTAAGCACAAAATAAGCTACAAATTACTACAGCACTCAACCTTCCTCATTGCCTAGAGGAAAACAGTTTTGGTACTTACTTTCCTCACTTGCTTAGAGAAAAACAGCTCTTGCACTCACTTTCCTCACTTATCTAGAGGAAAATAGTTTTTTATTCAGGCATGTCCAAGGGTCAGCTCCCAGTTTTCTCTCCTGTCTATCTGATGAATCTGGGCATCTTGGGGCAATGTAGAAATTGCCTCATGTACACAGACAACCCTCTCCTCCTACATCACAACACTACAACCTGTGAGAGATGCACTTATTTAGCCAAACTGGAGGTAAAGCTCTCTCCAATCAAGACTGAACTTGACAGACAAGAGGAGAAGTTAAACACTTGCACCACACCACACTCATCACATAGTCTCACTAAATCTACACCACCAAAATCCACACATAGAAACACAAAAACATTTGTGGAGGCTCTCAATAATAATCTGCTCAAGCAACAGAGACCTCCAAAGCAGAAATGTAAGCAACCTCCACCCCCCCCAACACAACCCAAATGACACATAGCCCGCAGACCCAGTGTGCCACTTAACCACAGCCAATAAGGTAAAACAACGTACCCAACACACTAGTCATAGGTGACTCTATAGTCAGGCACACTGATGTCCCACTCACCAGGCTAAACAAGGAGAAGGTTACTGTCAGCTGCCTGTCAGGTGCCAGGATCCACCACATAACCCAAGCACTCAGGTCACTCCACAACAAGTACAAATATGACACTGTCATTGTCCATGTTGGTGTGAACAACCTGAGACGTACCTCCCTGGACTACATGAAAAGAGACATGGAAGAGCTCTCCGATCTTGTAGCCCAGGCAGGTATGACCCTAGCCCTGAGTAGCATTCTGCAATCACCCAGAATGATACCGCAGTACAAGGACAAAATGATTGACTTCAACAATTGGCTAAGCCTCTGGTGCCATTCTAAAGGGATCCAGTATCTGACTGCCTGGGATGACATGGTCGACAGACCATGATGCTTTGCCAGAGATGGCCTGCACCTGTCACCCCTGGGATTCCAGATACTGTCTAAGGTTCTTGCCGCCCCTATAGTGCCTTTTGTAGGCAAGGTTCAAATAACAAATTCACCACCGTAAAAGGAACAGGCAAGCAAAAACTGGGAATGATGCTACTCAATGCTAGAAGTCTAAATCTCAAAATGCACTCACTCGAGGCACTCCTTAAAATGGAGAACATCGATATCTGTGCAGTGACTGAGACCTGGTTTAAGGCTCCACTACCATGCTATAACTCATGCCACACTTTTCTGCCATATAACCTGGACCGGAACACCAAAGGCGGAGGTGTGTCTATATTCAATAAGGATATCCACACCTCCAGGCTAGTTGCTCAGCATAATGCAGCTGAGGTTATCCAAGTGCAACTAACTCTGGCAAAACTGCAATCCCCGTTTTTCCAATTTTATACATGAGGTCCAGGAGTCACATCCATTGTTACCACCTCTTTTGATTCAATGCCACTTTCTTACCCTGTTGAACAGTCATATCTCACTGCCTCAGAGTTTCTCTTACACAATATCTTCATCTCTTTCCTGGATGCCCTCATTTTCTATTATCTTCTTCCTGTCACTCCAAAATCTTTTTCACCATATTGTCTTCTTCTTTCCTGTAAATGTGCCTGTACCGCCATAATTTGTTCACTTTGACCTACTCTGTACTTAGAGCTACTTTGGGTTTTGCTGTAATGTCATCATTACACTTTATTACCCATCAAAGGCACTTCATATGCATCACCTCTATCTTCGTCTTCAGCTGCTCTGCCTTTACTGCCCAGGTTTCTGTACCATACATTAATACTGGTCACACCACTGTGTTGTACACCTAACTTTCAGTTGCTTTGACATTCTTCTGTCATACACTATCCCTGACACCAAGTATCAATTAACTGCAGCCCCTAAGATTCTAGGTTTGATCTCCTTATTTAGACTTCCATGTTCCTCAACCACCCCTCACAGATAATTAAAGCTATTAGCTGCAGGTATCCATAAGATGTATACATCAAAGACAAAATACAAATGTATACAACTCAAAACCAATATAAAAATCAATTTTGCAAGTCAAATAAGATACTCTGGGTCACAGTTTATTGTCTGTTAACAGCACACCTTTGGCAATAAAGCAAGCAATTCATGTACTTTGTGCCTTATTATGCACCAAAGGTGTACTCTTATCAGAAATAAAAAATAATTAACAACTGTTGTTGTATCTTAGAGAACGGACAAAGCATACATTTTCACCCTGGTTGGAGAACGAGTGTTAATATACATGTAATGTTTGGTAAACAAAAGACAAATAGTCTGCTACTTCTAACAGAATTTTAATGTGCTGTGAAGTTCAAACAGAAAAAAAAAATTTGCTAAGTGTGGCTTTGCTGTTTAATGATTATAAGGTTAAAAAAAGTAAATGAAGATAAAAACATAATGGGTGTGTATATATGTGTGTGTTTGTGTGTGGAGGGTGCATGTACGCATGTGTATCTGTGAAAGGTCAAGTCGGAGAGACAGAGAAACAGAGTAAAAACAAGGTAGAGACATAGAATATATGTACCAACATCTTTAGACTGCAACAGATAGTCAAGCAGCATGCGTTGCCTAAATAGTGGGAAGTATGAAACGCTAAAGGGTTCATAGGTTAATAGTAGCCTATCAGTCTGAAGACTATTACAATCCTAACCAATAACCAGCAGTCAGAGTCAAACCATGTACCTTATACATGTCAGGTAAAGACCTTAAACATTATGCCAACTTCAGCCCCTAATACCTGACATTATTAACTAACTTTAATACTCAGTAATTTACCAGCAAATCAAGCATTCCACAAAAGACAGAGCAGAACTATGGAAAGTCAGGAACAATTAAGGTGCATAATAGGATCTCAATGACTTACATTCATTTAATTTTTTTTTCATTCATCTCAATAAGACATCTGAGATGTATTCACTCAACAAATTGGATGTGACTGCTGTGTGTGTGTGTGTGTGTGTGTGTGTGTGTGTGTGTGTGTGTGTGTGTGTAGTAAAACCACAAAATTCAAAACTTCCAGTATTCGAGGTTTTGAATTTAGCGGTTTTTAGTTTTCGTTGTTTTGTGGATTCCACTTCTTGGGCTCGAGATGCTGAAATTCGAGATTTCAGTATTTCGAGCTTCTGAAGTGAATCCATATATATATATATATATATATATATATATATATATATATATATATATATATATATATATATATATACACATATTCACAAACACACACACACACCATCAACCACACAAATGCACACAATCACTCTACTACATGAAAGCAGGGGGGGTCAGACCCCATAAACCCCACAACCCCCTCCTTAAATATTCTCACTCCGAGGTCGCACTGCATACAAACACACACAAAACACCACCACACAAGCTACTTTCTCTTTGCACACACACATCACAGCAACAAAACACACTGACACACACCACAACCCCTACTCAAACCCCTTAACACACACACACATACACACTTACCTGAATACATAACCATAGCGGAACTTTAGAAGTGCAAAATTCAAAACCTCCGGTATTCAAGGTTTTGAATTCTGCGCTTCTAAACTTTCGCTATTATGTGGATTCAACTTCTTGGGCTTGAAATACTGAAATTCGAGATTTCAGTATTTTGAGCTTCAGAATGGAACCCATATATATATATATATATATATATATATATATATATATATATATATATGTGTGTGTGTGTGATTATTTCAGTATGTGCATCTGAATGTGTAAATATGTGTTTTCTGTGTGTTTATCTGTGTGTGTAGAAATTAAGTACTTAGCTTATATATTTTTGCAGAAATATATTAATTATCCAATTATTAAAGTCAAATTGAACTATGAACAAACATTACCTGAAGCAAAAATAAGTTATATACATCAGCATAAGAGTCATTCCTCTTTAATGTCAGTCGAGTAACTTAAATGGCTTTTCTCATTTGAGTTAAAGATAACTTTATAGTGACGAACATGAATGATTCAGAATGATACATTAAATCATATATATCCAGAATCTACATGGAATATAGAAAACATCTGAAAACTCAAAAAAGTAGGTAATGGAAATCCTATAAAATTCTAACAGTGATTGCAAATGTTAACTGAGATGTATTACATTGTTGTCTGAGTTTAATGGTTATAAGAGTACACCCGAGAAGAAAAAAGCTGGAGATTAAGTGGAGCTGACTCATTACAGGTGCTGTGTTTTCAATGATGAGGGTGGGATCTGAGTTATTCATATCTATAGATGTTCATTCTGACATCAAACTAGTATTACAGGTCCACAGGTGAATACTTAGTTAACTGCCTTCAAGGGTCATTTTAAGCCTAGCTAATAACCTGAGATTAGAAACATTCCCTGTACCTCATGTCTATGAGGAGAAGACTTTAACCATTATGCCTATCCTATACTGGCACCATCTGGAAAGATATATAAACTCTGTGCCCCACTTTTTAATTACCAGTAATTCATCATTATAGATGTTTTATAGGAGTTGCCAGCACTCACACATCTGTGGAGTGGTTTACCTTTTCCAACGTCAAGTGATCGTCTTCTTTGCAGCTAGAATCAGGCTATTTAATACTACTGTTTCTCAATCCCTGGAGGAAGCCTCATATGGAAACATATGTAATCTGTCTCTTCCACATCACATACATTGTACACTTATCTACAAATCTACAAAAATTGCTCCAAAACATTTGAATTTTCGTACAACTCCTGATGATGTGTTCCCAAGAAGGGAGTTTGCTTAGGTCAAGACAACACCAGTGTTTAGAGCTGACCTCTCCCATAAAAGATGCTGTTAATCCCAGAGTCTGAAGGTTCTTACAAGGTAAAAGTTGCCAGTTCAGAGATTAATGTTGTCATCAATGGGGATTTCACTATAAAAGGTAAATTAGCATCACCAGAGGATGTTGCACTATTGCACTCTCACTCTAACATTCACTTAAAATCCTCCCACAGATTGTATGTCATGGTAATGATTAAGTTGTACACCTGAGAGACATCAAACTTTTTGGGAATTTCAAACCTCTACCTACTGACATAAAATTAAGGATATATGGATGATTGACTTAATTTGTAAATAGAAGACAAAAACGATGCTGAAGAAGAGCATACACTCATAGCATTTGCTCTCAGGTTTTCAAGGATGTTTTGGATCACAACTGGAATGGTTTGAATATTTCTCTGTTCCACCATGTATGTGTAGATGGAATATTGTTTGTATGGTTGTACTTGGGGTGGGCATTAAATGGCAATACTAGAGAGACTACACCATTAACCTGGTTGTGTACCTTGAAAAAAGTATATATATATCTATCTATATATATATATATATATATATATATATATATATATATATATATATATATATATATATATATATATATAGGGTCTATATTATATGAACGAAAGTTCATATAATCGATCGCTCCAATGAGCGAAAATCCTGGAAATCGAGATGCGTGCTGTGGTATCGCAGAACAGTGAAGATTGCAGTATTTGCCCTTTACTTACTGTAGTGCAATCTTGGAGTTGGAATATATATTTAATGGGGGGTGGGGGGGGCACAGCCCCTCACAATATTTTTTTTGATTTCTGGGATTTTCGCTCCTTTGAGCGATCGATTATATGAACGTTCGTTCATATAATATAGACTCTCTCTCTCTGTATATAGATATATATATATATATATATATATATATATATATATATATATATATATATATATATATATATGGTATTTAGGTATTGCAAGTATCCTATACCCTCCAGCCTCTTACAGCAGTCAGCTGAAAAAGCATATAACAGGAGCACCTGGCCATTATTGCTCATCTTAATTGTACCTAACAGCAGGGGCTGCAAGGAAAGGTTGGTTATCTAGCCAAGGAGGAGATTTTTCAGGAAGACATAAATCTGCACAATAACTAAACAGAGCAGCATGTGAAGCTGCCTGCATACTAGGCAAATTCTTCTAGAACTTCTAGATCTCTTTGCTAAATAATGTACTGCAGGAGGTCCCTTGCTTATAGCTGGAGACCAAAAGAATGCTAAAATTCTCCACTTCTTTAGAATACAACACAGAATTCACATGGGAAGACCCTGAAGAATATATAATATTTTGGGATACGGGGTCATTTTGATAAGTATCAACTTTAGATCTTGACATAAGATCTAAGTGTTTCATCCTATAAATAATAATCTAAAATGGCTTGTATAGCTTCCAAATATATGTCCTTTTTTTAGTTTAGTGCTTAAGACCAGATGTATGCCCAAATATGTAATGCAGGTAAGGTCTGTGCAAAATTTGTATTTATCCCAGAGCATGGAGAGATTGGATGTATATGGGGTAACAATGTTGATTTCATAGCCTCCCCAATGACATAGAATAATAAAGCCCTGATTATGGCCCAGCCCATCCTGGTTTGATTAGTGGTAGGGAAGGGATGGGTGTGCCCATACAAGATGGGATGGAGCTTAGTGAGACATTTCCTAAGGGGAGGAATATTCCAAAGAGGGGAGTTGGCCTCAGATGTAATCAATGAGCAGGAGGGTGGGAAAGGGAGTGAGCAGGTCATGGATAAACAAATCCCCACAGACATAGTTGCAAACAAGCCAAGAACCCAGCATGCCCATAGGATCCATAAGTAACTCCAAGGAAAAATGCAGTCAGTGTTGGGGAAGTGGAGAGCTGATGACAGACCTAGCATGGACATGGGTACTGAGGGTGAGGCTGGTTAAGAAAAGGTCTGAGGGGGACCAATAAAAAAAAAATGTTAATTTTATGGGATTTTCTCTATGACTGGAAGGGATTCCTATTCTGTTAAGGTTTTTCTAGCAGTTGGGAAGTGTATGCAGTACATCATTCAAAAGTAAAAAAGGCCATTGGTGAATAGGGCTACTTCACCTTCAGTAGATCTTTTAAATTCTCTTTGGATATAGTACCCAATATCCACCTAAGTGAGATAATAATTGTTGTAATGCTTGTAAAAACAATGGGGGGGGGGAATGGACATCCTTTCTGTACCCCTTACTGGGTCCTGAGAGATTTAGAGATGTATACATCAAGTCATGCCATAGCAGTAGACTCATGGTATATAGAGTTAAGGTCTGACATGAAACTTGAATGGAAACTGTGTTCTTCTAGAATTTCAAATAGGTATGGCAATCTGACATTATCAAAAGGTTGTATCAGTTAATAATAACTCAGTATAGTTTATGCAGTAAAATTCCATTTTCTCAACATTTTGCAGCCCTCAAGACATTGTACCAAGATGTATGGCCTCTGAAGAAACTAACTTGACCAGACTGGATTAGAGAGGGAATAACAGAGGCTAGGTGGGTCATTTGATATCTAGGGGATGTAAAGTGTATTCGCAGTTTAGTTAAAGATAAATAATTTTAGACAGTTATGAATTATAGGCTCATCAGAGAAGATCAGTAAGAAGAATATATGATTTTACTGAGAAAAAAATAAATAGGTAAGAAATTGGAAAGTTCAGTGTATAACCAAGAAGTAGACCAGAAAAAAATTGTGTGCAAGTACTTCACTGCATTTACTGCAGTTTTCTTCTCTTGATAATCTTGTAATGCAGTTATCTTACAAAACTGTGTTCTTAAATAAGGTAATCTCAATTAGCTTTATCTCTCTAGAGAGTACATACATTTTCATCAAAAACTAGTGCAAAGCAAAACACATATTAATTCTGATTCACTTGCTTGACTCCATGGAAAATTAATATTCCCATGCCTGATTCTTCAGTTGCAAAAATATGACTCATTGCCAGCAATGCCCTACATCAACAATGTCATTATTTTTTCTTTTAGTCCCCTGTGTATTTTCTACAGAATGCTGTCTTTTGAGATTCATTTGTTAGACATAAGGAGCATATTATTTTAGATGCCCTAAGCATTTTTGAAATAGCATTGCACATTTCCCTTGACAATGAATATTTGTTTTTTTTTCTTGCTTGCCAGACTCGTTGTCTTATATTTACTTATCACCTGGGTTCTCTGCCCTAACTTGGATGGAAACTTATCTGATAGTAATCAAGTTTTACAGAGCTCTTGAAAGGATCTTAAAGAAATGAAAAATATAACATTGACTCTTTGAGGAAAATCTGATAGCACTGACCCAGATGATTTAAATATCAGTAGATGAATAGCTCGTGGAAACAGCCTTCAAATTTATAACTATCCTCATTACTGTTATCATATAATTGTGGATTCCAACATGTCAATGTTCTCTCCTTTGGATATGCTTCAATTTTGCCTTGTTTTATATTCTCATAGTAAGTGTCTTGATAAAGATAATTGGTTGTTTTGAAAGACCATTTTGCTGAAAACCCACTGATGTAAATGGGCTGGCTTATTTCCTTCAACTGCTGTGACCTCAGAATTAATAATGCTAAATTGAAGGCAGGAGGCAAATTCCTGTAGGGGCTTGTACCTCATAACTTGTGAACCTCTCAGGTTACCTGTTTTATTTCTTCAGGCAAATTCCTCTAAGGATGTGCAGCTCATAACGTGTGATACTCTCAGATTAGCTGTTTTATTTCTTCAGGCAAATTTCTCTAGGGGCACGTACCTCATAACTTGTGAACCACTCAGATTAGCTGTTTTATTTGTTCACTTTTACAGAAATAGGTTGTCATGAAATGGAGCCCAGTGACACAAATCAGTCTGTTCTGAGAACTGAGTCATATTTGCATGGCTTTGTAATCATCCTTTACTGAAAGATTTTACTTATCCACATACATTTTAATGATACATATGTATGTGTGAATATAGACAGAAATGCATTCATATATAAAGAGTTGTCACCTGTCTCATAACTCAAAAAGCACTGTAGGCAGCTTACAAAATAGGTGAAGTCAGAGAAGATCACTGTGAAACCTCTAATATGTATTATATATATTGATTGACATTTGTTAACCGGGTTGGTCCAACTGGCATTGTGGCCCATTTTCAGTGGAAACTTGAGGAGAAAACCTCTAAGAAAAAATACAGTCTACAGAAAGATAATACAATTCTAGCAAAAAAACTGAAATCAGAATCAGTTATACAAGAACATTTAGAAAAACATTGCATAAAATGTACACACAAATAAGTGAAATAATCAATATTTTAACAGAGTAAACATTTTATATTTACATATTTAAAACCAGGTTTAAATCTTTCAGTCGTGAATAAGCATGTAGCTTAGCAAGCATGCACTATGGGGAGTATTTAGTTCTGTGGGGAGAGATTGACGGGGGAAGGGGAGTTTAGGTTGGGGCTTGACAAGGGCACGTTTTGGAGTTTAGTAGATGAAGTTTGAGCTTTTCTTTGAAGTAGGATGGGTGAAAGGTGGAACATATGTCTCTAGGAAGTTTGTTTCAAGCTTGGGCAATGGAGTACTTATACAGTAGTTTGCCCAATGTTATTTTGTGGTGGTAGATGTCTAATAATTGTTGATTAGACAAAGGGAGGGGACAAGAAGGAGAATAGATAGTAATGAAAGAAGAGAGAGCAGGGCAGGATGAAGGTTTATAGAGAATGGTATGTAACATTTGAAGTTGTTGTAGCAGCAGTAAATGGGGGAATTCAAGGCAGTGGAGAGAGTTTAGGGCTGAGCACTGATGAGTATTGTATGGAGAGTTAGTAATAAATGTAGCTATCTTATGATAAGTTTGTTGGAGTTTGTTTAAGGTTGTAGTTTGAATGTTGGTGAGCACAAGGGCAGTGTAAAGAAGGGTGGGGAGGAGAAAATGTTGAGCAAGGGCCAGTCTAGCATTAGCAGTAAGAAAATTTTTGTTGTGATAAAGTAAACAAAGTTTTTGGTGTGTTTTTTTTATAGATTGGAGAATGTGCAAGTTGAATTTAAGTTCATCGTCAATAATGACCCCCCAGGAGTTTAGTATGAGGTTCCTCTTGTATAATAGTGTTATTCGAGGAAGTAATAGCAAAGGTGGATTTGTGGTGAGAGAGTGATCGGGGAAGAAATAGTAAGAGTCTGGTCTTTTTAGGATTGAGGATGAGTAGATTACTAGTTAACCAGTGTTGTGTAGATAGGAAGGCCTGTTGAGTAAGACTATGGAGTTCAGAGATGTTGTCAGTAATGGAGATGAGAACTGAATCATCTGTGTATTGGATGAGGGAGTTGTTTTTGCAAGATGCATGGACGTTATTCGTGAATATATTGAACAGGAGGGGACCTAGGATGGATCCTTGTGGAACCCCAGTTGGGACAGGTAAGAATGGAGAAGAGGAAGAGAACCATTTGACAGATTGTTGCCTGCAGGATAAGTAGCTGGTGAA
>NC_056726.1:1617847869-1617870369 GCF_019279795.1 Protopterus annectens
TGTTCTTTAGGTTCATAGTTTTTTTAAAAATAATTGTAGGGAACTCACCTATTTTACTTTTAATGTCCTTATTTGCAGTCAATAAGTCACAATTTTTTTCACTTATTCTTTTTAGCTCCATTACATGTATACTAAACGTCATTATCAGACTCAAGGTGTATGGGACAATTGGTCTAGTTATGTTGCCGTTAGTACTCTCAGTTGTTTAGACCCTTGTGTGGAAATCTAGCTGGTTCTCTTGATTCAATATTCTAGTGCTACCTTCATTGAGGATAGGGCTATATATACCCTGTTCATGTTTAACCTGTACTTCTGTTATTATTTGAGACAATGGGTTATTCAGATATCCTCTATGTAGGAATATTCGCCTGAGGGTTTCACATTCTTCTTCAAAGTGAATGTCTTCAGTCACCATCCTTGCAGCCCATACTAACTGCCCCTTCACTACTGACTTTTTCTGGTGGAAGGGGTGAGAGCTGGTGTAGTGCAAAAAAGAGTTGGTGTATGTGCTCTTCCTGTAAATATGGGCTCTGTATTTTTGGTTTTTCCTATCTTTAGCAAGTTTGATGTCTAAATAAGATATGGTTTCAACCTGGTAAGAACTAATAAATTTTAGAAAGGACATTGTACTGTTCAAGTAGTTGACTAAGTTAGTAGATATATGTGAGTCTCCTTTTATTATCATAAAAATATCATCTAAAAAACGCGTGTAAAATACAAACTTTGTTTAATATGCACATTGTCCAAAAATGTGCTCATGTTCCCAATGGGCCATCACCAGGTTGGCGAAACTCACCCCACAAGGAGACCCCATTGCTACTCCTGATCTCTGCAGGTAAAATTCTTTGTCAAATGTAATAAAGTTGTTAGACAAAACTATACTTAATAGTTCTTTAATTAGTCTAATCTCTGTTTCTGGTGCTTCCCTAGATCTCATTGTCTCAGTTACCCATTCAATGTCAATGTCGTGAGAGATAGAAGTATATAGGTCACAAACATCTATTGTTAAAAAGTTATAATCACCTCTATAGTTTAAGTTATTGATGTCTGATAAAAAAAGACCACAAATCTAGTTCTAGTTCTACATATTTCTTCAAAATAGAATCGATCACTTTTGCACAATGGTACATTATTGATTATCTGGTATCCACCAATGTTCTCATTGGTGGGTCTGCTAGACTTTTGTGGATCTTAGGGATGCCAAGCAATACTGGTAACTTTGGAGATGGCATAGACATGTAATTGTACGTGTTAATGTCAATTATAGCTTTGATAAATAAGTCATTGAGGTATGACCTGATGCGGTTGCATGCTATGTTCACTTTGTTTATACTCACTTTACTGTAAATATCACTTTCCAAAACTCTACACATTCTTACCACATAGTTGGTTAAATTCATCAACACTAGTCCTCCGCCTTTGTCGGGCTTCATCATATGGACTGGTAGTGTTCTAAATTTATTAAGAGCTTCTCTTTCATTCCTAGACAAGTTACTGTTCCTGACATGTCTCTGTGATATATCAAGTTTAGCTCTAAAGTCCAACTCACATATTCGTTCAAACAACATTAAGGTTGAATGGATTGGTGGATTATATGTACTGGGTATTTGCAACTGTTGTTCCCCTTGAAAACCATCATTTCCCAATAACATGTGTAAGTTCAGTTTACGCAAAAAGAGTTTAAAGTCTAACATCAAGTTTGGTAAATCTGCTTTACAGGATGGTACGAAGGTCAAGCCCTTAGAAAATAAGTCAGTTAATCTGTTGTCCACATCATAATCTGTAAAATTATAAATTTTGAAGCCTCCTGTATCATTAGCAACAATTTTACACAAGTTTCTACTTACCCTATTATTGGCCTGCACCACTACCTTTTCCATTTGTTGGTTTTTCGAGTGTTGTAAACTCTCTGGGAGTTATGTTGTCTCCTGTTATGGTTTTGGCCTCGGGAGTTGGTGACATTTTCATTGTCACTGTTGTTGTTGATTCTCTGTGGTTGGGTTTCAACTACATCAGCTTGTTGATTGATCCATTCACTGGTATTATTTCTACTCTTATTCTATATGTGAAAGTTATTACTTTGTTGGTTCGTACCTTGCCTCAATGGCGTATGTGATTCTGAACTTACTTTCTGGTTATGCCTTTGATTCTGATGGTTTGACTGACCTCCTTCAATCGGGTTCCAGGTTTGTGATGGAGGCAGGTTCGGGTAAGCTTCTCCTTTCACGTAGTCATCTCAGTCCCTTTGTAGTTTTTTTTATTTTTGTTTCTTTACTTTTCTGTATTTGTTGATTGATACTGGAAAAAGTTCTAGCATATTCATATTGGTAGCGTATAAAGTCTAAATCAGATTTTATTGTGTTGTCAAGTTCTGTTACTTTCTCAGACAGTTGGTTATAAACAGTTGGTAATGTTTCACCATTAGACCTAATAGTTCCAACCCTTGTGGAATAGTTCATGGTGGAACTCTGAACCAGTCTGTAGTCCTGTAGGGTATTGCCATGACCATAGTCCCATCTTCTTTCATACACTCATTGAAGTAGCTAATTTCTAACTGGAGTTTTTGGATTTTCAGCACTTTAAAATCCAACAGTTTTAGTTTATCCACAATATTTCTTCCTCCTCGAGCCAGTTGACCCTGAATATTGCCACTCTGTTGTGTGTTCATCCATGGTTGGTCACTGAGCCAAGTGGTCAAATCAGGGACTCCAATAAGCCCAGATTAGTAAACCATTGGTGAAACACTGCTTTGTGAAGCTCATACACTCACAGCATTTAGTGGAATACTGTAGTTCAATGAGTTACTAGCGTTAGTCTCACTTAATCCTCCAGTTATAACCATATTTCCCGTTCGTGTAGTAGACATTGTATTGTTGGATGAAGTTCTTGACCTTTGAGTGTTCTCTTGAAATAAGGACTCAACTCAAACTGTTAAGTCCTCCAGTCTCTGATTCATGAGACTGATTAAAACTGTAAGATTCCCTGGTTCTTCTTGGGATTGTTGTAATAGTGAGCTTTGCGACACGGATGGGCTCTCAGCAGCCATAACTCAACAAACAATAAAGTAAACAGTAAACAAACAACTTGTAAAAAAAAAAAAAAAAAAAAAAAAAGAGCCGTTTGTGCACAAGTCACTTCAAATCAATCACTTTAAACTTTAATAAAACAGAAACCACATTAACATGAAGCGCTTTTCGTTTAGCATCAGATGCATCACACTTGTGTTTCTGGTGTTTAAATAAAGGTCATGTGACCTACCATCATCGATACCTACTAATTAACAAACTGTTCAAGTACATTAAATGAAGGTAAAAAATAAAATTATGTTACATACTTCATACTAAAACTTAGAAGCTCTAAACACTCTTAAATCCAACAATATAGTTAATTTGGAATTTGTAAACCAAGTTAAAATGTCAGACATTAATGATAATAAAAAAACTTAACAATCTATGCAGTGTTTAAAAAATCATTTGTTAAACTAAATACAGAAAGTTTAACTGTTTACCAGTTCTTATCTCAGCAAACTTTTCATTTTTAAAATACAAGTAATAGAACAAGTTTCGTTTAAGCCTGGGTACTGGCAGGCAGCATGTCAACAATGTTCAGCATTCTGTCAGCCAAACCAACGATAAACTTAAAGAGAGAGTGTATGAACACATTTATAACATCAGTAGGAAACAACTGGACAATGCTTTAGCAAAACATTGTAGTGAGTTTCCAGATCATAACTTTAAATTTAGGGTAATAGACCAAGTACAAACAAACATTAGGGGTGGCCCTACTTCTTTACTACTTGAAAGGTCTGAGTTATTATGGCAGCTAAGATTAAATGCCTGCCAGTACCCAGGCTTAAATGAAACTTGTTCTTTTACTTGTATTTTAAAAATGAAAGGTTTACTGAGATAAGAACTGGTAAACAGTTAAACTTCCTGTATTTAGTTTAACAAATGTTCTTTAAATGCTGTATAGATTATTTAGGTTTTTTATTATCATAAATGTCTGACATTTTAACTTAGTTTACAAATTCCAAAGTAACTGTATTGTTAGATTTAAGAGTGTTTTGAGCTTCTAAGTTTTAGTATGAAGTATGTAACATAATTTTATTTTTAACCTTCATTTAATGTACTTGTACAGTTTGTTAATTAGTAGGTGTTGATGATGGTAGGTCATATGACCTTTATTTAAACACCAGAGACACAAGTGTAATGTATTTGATGAAGTTTAGCTACCAGTTAAATGAAAAGCAACTCATATTCATGTGGTTACTGTTTTATTAAAGTTTAAAGTGATTGATTTGAAGTGACTTGTGCTCGAACGGCTCTTTTTTTGTTTTTGCAGCATTTTCTAACATTAGATTCCAAAGCATATATTCTTGGCTGGCCAATAATAAATCTAGTCATCAATTACTTGCAAGATCACATAGAAAAGGTGATGGCTAACAAAACAGTCTGCATTCCCTTTCTCCTCAGCAGAGGGATACTGAAGGACAAGCAGCTAACCAGAAATGCACAAAAGGCAAAACCTATACAATTTTGCATAGAAGGCATGCAAGACAAAGTCCATACTGACTGGGCAATAGTACTGCTTTCAGGTGCAAAATGTTAAAGTGTCCAAGAAGATAAAGCTAAAGACCCCATCCAAGATGGCTGCTTAAGCCCAATGCTCTGGATAGAACCTGCAGAATTCTGGATAAAAACAGTGTTCCCATGTAAAAAAAAAAACCCAGAAGGAAAGATGAATGAGCAAGAACAAAAGCAGGAACAGATGGCTGCTTTTAAATCCGCATATAAGGAGAAGTAAATGTCTATTTTGTTTGGAAATCTAATCACAGTAGGTCAGGATGTGAGTGCCTTGAAAAAAAAATAGAACAGCAACATATAGGAGTGAAAAGGTACAGCAGAAGTAGCAAGATATGAATAAAGATGAAGCTGCAGTTAAAGCTGAACTAAAGGAACAGATTGACTAAGAGTTATACTAAAATGACAGCAGAAAAAAAAATCTGGATAGTCTTGAAAAATCACGCAAGAAAGAGTAAGAGAAAGTGACCAACAGTGAAAGGCAGCAATTTGTACTGCAGCTACTACATGAGAGATGTGTGGTACCAGGAAATCAAGAAACACTAGCAGACAGGATACACAAAATGGGAATGAAGCCAGCAGCAGAAAGCAGACCCAAGTTAGTTTTGGCATGTCTCTATTCCTTTGCTGTAAAAAATGAAATAATAAAGCAAGCAAAAAGATTTAAATTTATTTAGTTTGCATTAATGTTCATAAAGGTCAAGGATTACTCGGAAACACTGTATAATAGAAATAAAGCTATAAAGAAGCTATTCAATGAATTAAGAATGAATGGAACAGGTCTATATTAGAAGCACAAAATGCTTCTTAGCGAATACGAAAAGAGCGACTTATTCATTGAATCGCATTTAAGTGATTCGATGAATATGTTATAGGGTAAGGAGATGGTTGGCCATCTTCACGGAGTTGCTCCTTCCTTTCCTATAGTGCGATCTCAGAGTTGGTATATTTAGTTAGGAGTGTGTGTGTGTGTGTGTGTGTGTGTGTGTGTGTGTGTGTGTGTGTGCGTGTGTGGGAGTGGAGCCCCCCACATTGGGGAGTGTGGGGGGGTGAATCCCCCCACCTGTTTACGATGTTAAATTTTTTTTTAGTGAATGGCTGCATAAGTTTTTTCCCTAGGAAAAAAATTGCTTACGTGGCCATTCGCTATCGTTAGTTTTCGTGCACTATGTGTCGACTTTTATATAGTCACACATATGTACTTTCATTTTTATAACATAGACCCAATGGAACACCTGCATGGCTGAAATACCCTGCAATTCTGGAAGTACAGCAGGGAGGGGAATTGCTGAGGCTGTGTAATGCAGAGGATGTTCCGAAGTTTAAAGAAAGATTACAGGCAGCTAAACAACTTATTCAGTAAAAATCTGAATTGCCTGCAAGATATGGACTGGGAAAGCAATATTAAACATAGAAGTGTTGCAGAGGCATTGAGAGGATATACAGTGTCAGATGTTGAACTCCCACAGGGAAGAAGACAAGACCAGAACATGCAGAGGGGATGCATGTCAGTGAAGGAGTGAGCAAGAAATAAATAAATCACTAAAGAGCCACAATCAGATGAGAAAAACAAAAACAACACGGTGGAGAGGAAACAAATAAATAAAGTTATGTCAAAGGGACAGAAGAATGTGCAGCTATTCTCAAGGGAGATCTTGGCACTAAAACAGAGAATGATGGAGAAGTGGGGACAAACAAAGGACAAGTCTATGGAGACGGGAGAGTGGCACATCAGATGGCATGGGGGACACAGAAGTGAACTACTGGACAAATGAAGAACAGAACAAGAAGGACAGCAAGTGACCACAGAAGGAGAAAGGTAATAAATAGGTATAATGAATGGACACTTACAGGGAGATGATTTTGACAGTGTAAAATGGATGTTTTAAATGAAACAGATCCTAATCTTGTGAAACATGCTTAAGGGTTTAAAACCTAAAACTTTATAAATGATGGAATAAACTGAACAGATTCTCTGGGGCAATATAGGGTAAGACAGTCAAGGGGTGGGGGGGGGCAAAGGGGAAAGGCTTCAAACTCTAGAATATATTTTTCATAACTATTTATTGATGTACAATAAGTCAAGCTGTGGTGGTGCAGCGGTAGAGTTGTTGCCTCACAGCAAGAGGTTCTCCCATTCGATTCTCGGCTGGAACGCCTTCTGTGTGGAGTCTGCATGTCCTCACCGTGGTTGAGTGGTGTTCGAAAGACATGCATAGAATGGGCATGTCTTCACTGAAGGTTGGGCATTGAGCTGGCACCTCGGCACCCGTAAAATTCTACTGCCAATCATTAGCGGACCAGAGTTCCGCTGTGGCAACCCCTAACCGGGAAAAAGAACAACAACTTATTGATGTACAATAAACTGCAGTGAACAATTTCAATGTGCAAGTCATAGAAAATAAATAATTGCTGATGTAACAACTGGGAGTATGAAAAGGAAGATAAGCAGGAAACAAGGGAAAAGTAAAGAACAACAAATAGAGAAATATGAAATAAAGAAAAGGTGGTGTATGGGTAGCACAGTAAACAGCTGTATAACTGGAAATGCAGGAATATTACACTTACATGGCATAAATAACAGATCCTATGCAGACCTTCTCAAAGTCTATCCCTGTATTCTGTGTCAATCAGGTTGTTGAAGAGAGATCTATGCCTGGTATACAAGACATTGCTGGACCCCCACCCTGATGGACCTTCCACATATCCACAAAACAAACAGCACCAGATTTACCCATTCTAAAGACTTAAACCTTGCCTGTGATATAAGTAGGACCTGCTGGAGAGATAGGTATATATCCAAGAGACTACACCTTCTCTAGAACAGGCTCCCCTTCCATATGAAGCATAGTTCGTACCTAACCCAATTCAAGTGTAACTTGGACAACTGGAGGGAGAACAGGAAATTCATCCCTGGCTTAGCACCTATGTCTATAATTAACATAGCCAGCCTATAATGGTTCAGCTCCCAGGCCCCTGCCTGTAAATGTTTCATCTCCCAAGCCCTGATTATACTTATCAAGGGTACTAGAACTTGTCAGAGATTTAGGATACATGAGTAGGCTTAAAAAGGCCCCAGTGGTCATTAGCTTAGTAAACCACATATGCACCTATGAATAAAGCTAACACTCCAGAGCAATGGCCAACAGTAGGGAGGGGAGACCAATGATCGGGAATACTGGTGTATAAAATGATTTGACATTAGTGATGGGTTGGCATGCAATCTATTATTGTGAAGGACAATGGAAGGGAACAAAAGAAATTCCTATAAAGCACGTGTCCAGGGCATACCAGGGCACAAAAGTCAGAGATCCAGTGACTGCAGATGGGAATGATGATCCAAGCATAGGCAGCTGCCAAAGAACACAATGGTCAGCTTCATGATAAGGCCTAAGGGAAGTGTTATGTGGGGTGGCAGCACCTGGGAAAGTGGGGGAAGGCAAAAACAATTATGTAGAGCAATGAGTATACATCAAATCCTGCAGAAGAGGGAGAGTATAGGAAATGTTAAAGAGGGAGTGTGTGTTCAAGGGGCATTTTTCTCTTACAACAAAGAAAAATAAAAATTAAAGATGGAGAGAAGATACTGTGTTATTACTACCTAATGAGATAAATGGGCAACAATGCAGGGGGGAAGGTGAGAGGGGACTAGCAAATGTATTTTACAGAAGGTATCAGACAACCACAGAGAAAGTAATAAAATGTGGGATACACAGATTAACCATTGACTGGAAAAGATGGAAGGTATACACCGGACAATGGGAAACATATATGCAACAAACAGAGTTAAAGAAGGATGCAGGGTTAAAGGAAAGAAAGAATATAACAAAAAAGATGAGAAAAGAACTAGCCCAGTGAATGAAGTGGGAGGATGGTTGGACGTACTGGCTCCTGACCACCACCACCGAGCATTTACAATCTCAGGTGAAGGACAGCACCATTCACCTCTGCTCAGAGATAGGCATTACCATAAATTTTGAAAAATCTGCCTTGTTGCCTTCACAGCATATTACCTTTATAGGGGCAGACTTAAACACAAAAGACATTGTAGCAAAACTGCCTCCTGAAAAAGTACTAATGCTACGCCATCAGGTGTCAATCTTGCTCATGAAGAAGAAAGTACAGGCAAAGTTTGTCCTCAAGGTTCTGGTTTCAATGGCAGCGGCAGTAACATTAGTACCACTAGTGCATCTACATATGAGAATATTACAGCTTTGTAAGAAATATTTTGGTACAGACAAGTAGGTTTAAAAGGTTCTTAGGTTAGTATGACCTAAATGAAATAATAGAAGAGATCCAAATGCTTAGTCTGGTTGATAGTGCAGAACACTAAGGCTATGAGCTGTTAACTAGCTACTTCCTGGTGTACAGGGTTTGATTTCCACAGGGTTCACTTGAGTACTGTATTGCCTTGTGCAGTTTCATTAACCAGACAGTGCTTTCAGACAGTTCAGGAATTTGGGCCAAACTTCTTAATGGTCTCCTAGACTGCATACTTAGTAACTACCTATGAAGCTACAACTGCAAACAGACAGGTATTAGCTCAAGCAGCAGGGAGACAGAAGAAAAGTGTGAGGGAATAGAAAACAGTGAGAAGAGAGTATGGAAAGACTAGATATAAATGAAAGAACACAGAGGCCAAAAGCACACTGCATGACTACTAAAGGAGTTAATAGATGACATGATGAAATGGGGAGCAAACTAGAAGAGCGCTGGTAAGATGGGATAAAGATCACTCTCAGGGGGAAACCTGCTGAGTACAGAAGGAAAGAAGAGTAGCAAAGAAGGAAGGGTTAATGATGGAAAATTATATTGTAAAATTATTATAGGTAAAAGCATTCAGCAATGTTACAGAATTAACTACCAGTGGGTAGTGGTGATGGTACAAGGAAATGGATAGCCAAGAAGAGACAGACTGAGATAGAGAGGGTAAGAGCAGGAGTTGGAATATATGTAGAATATGAAAAACTAATCACTGAAATAATTAAGGAATGTTGCAGGGATATTTACAAATAATAGGAAGGAACAGAAGTCTCAGAATGGAACAGTGGAAAGAATGTAGAGGTATATACCCTTATACACTGGAGGATGAATAAGGTCACAAGCTGAATGCTGAGGTGACAGGAGCTGAAATTAGGAAACCAATATATAGAATAAAGGAGAGGAAAGCTGCAGGGCCAGACGGATTTATTTATTGATGTATTTGTTTAATTAATTGTTTATATTTATTTATTGAATTTAGCATGATAGTGTAGCTGGGCAGAAAGCTACTCCTTTTCAGTGGAGGCCCAGAGAGAAAAGCTCCAGAAAAATGACGTTACATAAATAACAGTAAACAGCGGTATACAAGTAATCAACAAATATTTAGGAAATAACTTGGCAGAAGGAGAAAAAAGGTGAAAACTGTGGATTAGTATTAACAGCTGAGAAAGAATGTTTATAATAGGTGGAAGGAAGAATAGAAAGTAGTAGATGACAAGGGGGAGATCTTGGACCAATGACTGAGGATATAGTGCATGGAAAGAATAGGAGAAAGTAAGGGGCAGAGCATTTATCATCCAAGAGTTGGGCATGTGCAGAGCCAGGTGTCTTTTATGCATTCTATCATAGGTTCATAGGTGTGTACTTGGATAATGACCACCAGGGCCTTCAGATGCCTAGCCATGCATCCCAAATGTGTCCCATGAGTTATTGTGCCTTAGAGGTTATTTTAGGGGTTTGTACATTAGCTAGGATATGGTTTAACTACAGCTTCCATCTATTAGAGTCATAGGTGCCAGACCAGGGGTACATTTCCAATTTCCAAGCCACTGATCCATACTACACTTGAATTGGGTTAGGGAAGGGCTTTACTTCTCATGGATGGAAAGCCTGTTTCAGGGAATGGGAACTCTGTGAGACACATACATATCCCTCTAACATATCCTATTTATATCGCAAGAAAAGTTTAAGTCTTTAACTTTAGTAGTTCTTGTGCTGTTTATTTTGCAAGTATCCAAAAGATACATCAAAGCGGGGTCCTAGGATACCTTGTATGTCAGGCATAGATCACCTCTCAAAAGTCTGTAGAAAACAGAGTATAGAGGTATGGCTTTGAGATGATCTGCATATGACATCTTATTTATGCCCTGTATTCTTTTAGTGAGTATCCTTTGTTGACAATCCAGTTGTTGCATGTTTCTGGTCAGGTACATACAAAAGATGGCATTATACTTAACAATGGGTCTGAGGAGGGTGGACTACTGTGGCACAATGACTTCCCTGGACCTGGATGCCATGCCACTACTTTTACATTGAGCAGCATAGAAAGATTTTCTTATAGCCTAAGACACATTTAGGTGAAAAGCCAGGTTTCTATCTATGTGGGACCCCCAGACCCTAACTCTACTCTTATGGGTATTTTATCAATTAGGTAGCTTTACAGAGTGGCCAGCTTTCCAAAAAGTACTATTAATGCGTTTATTGGCATTGAGTCTTAAGCCATGGCTTTGACACTAGTTATTTTTCTGGGTTAGATTTTCCTGTATGATGTTTGTGTCTTGCTGGGATTATATGACTGGTCCTATTTGGCAATCATCTGCAAATATGATCAGCCAGAGGCCATTGACATTGTCCTTGACTTCTAAGAAATAGATACCAAAGAAGAGTGGACTCAGCACAAAACCTCAAGGGACTCCACTGGTGATAGTCCTCTTTGTGGAGGTGGTCTGCCCCATCCTAACTTCATAGTTCCTATCTGTGAGTTAGTTGGCTATCCAGTACCTTACACAGGAGTTTAAGCCTAATTCTGTGAAACTGTTAATAATACCCGAGTGGGGTATTGTATCAAGTTCCTTAGACAGGTCAAGGCAAGCAGTATGCCCCATTTTGCCCTACAACATTGCTTTGGTGACCTTCTCAAAGAAATCTACAAGGTTTAGTAGGCATGACCTGTCATTGTCAAAACTAAACTTGGTTGGCTCCATTGTCTGAAGGTTTCCTATGTCATTATTAATTATTTTCATGAAAATACTTTCCTTGGCTTTTTATATGAGAGTAGTCAGCCTAATGGGTGTGTAGATCCCAGGATCAGTTGATGGTTTATCTTTGTGCAGAGGGATGCTGTTTTTTTTTTTTTTTTGTTAATGTAGTTTGAGACAACTCCACCTTTAGTCTCTACCTGTGCAATTACTGGTCTAAATGTTTGGAAGGCAGTGAAGCCTTGCAGTGCTGGGGTACTCTCCATGACTTTAAACCATGTCTCAGCACCTGCACATATGTCTGCATTCTTCAAGGTGAAGAGTTCTTGGAGGGAGTGGACCTTCTTATTTAGACTCATGGCATTGAGCAGAAATGCCTTTAGATTCCATTCAGTTGATTTTGCTGTGTTGGAAGGTTTGCCAATGTGGCATTGCTTAAAATAGGCTCTATGGCAAGGAAAATATTTTGGTCAATATCTGAAAGTCTAGAGTGGACAGGTGCAGACCATCCTTGTCAAACCAGTGTGGTATGTTGACTGTAACCTCTGATGCTGACAAATATTGCATCCCTTTAGCATGACTCCAGAAACTAAGCCAAGTATTAAAGTTGATAATTTTTTTTCATATTACAGCACCATCCTTAGCGAAGGTAGAATGTTGATCAGTGCTAAGCAGACACCAGCTTATGACATATTGCCTGAGAGCTCCATAATGTCTCTCTTTTTATAATCTAGGGAGGTATGTCTTAGGTCAGTTCACCTACTTGGACTATGGATGAATCATACTGGTACTTGTGGTGCAGTGACTTGAGTGTGTGTTTATAACTTGGCAAAGCCTGCCTCCCAACTGACTGTTATTTTATCCTTGTTCAGCCTGTTGAGTCAAGTGATGCATCAGTATGTCGTACAATGTAGTCTCCTATGACTAGATTCCTGGTTAGCTGGTTTGCCTTATGGGTTTACTAGTTGAGACTCCACTGGTTGTAGCTGTATGTGCAGTGTTGGTGTTGTTTTGGTCGAGTGCTTTTGGGTTTGCTGAGGATAAGTTTTGCAAATTAAATGTCTGGGAGGTCTTTGGGGTTTGCTAACATTGTATTTAAGTGCTTTAGCGTATATTGTTTATATATGAGGTGCATACTATGTGTGATGGGTGTAGCTTGTGTGTTTCTGACAACCTATTTTTTATTATGATTGCTTTTATGTGACAGTTTTGCCTCCAGTGATATCACTGACTACAGAGAAATGGGGAAGTGAATATCAATTATGTCAGATCCTTTAACAAGGCTAGGCTATATATACCTAAATTAAAGGGGCAGGGTTCCTCAATGGACAGACTAGCTGCTCTGTGCTCAGCAGACTGCAAACTAGCTGCCCTACATTCACTATAATTTTTGTTTCTATACGTCTGTACCTACACAAGGCAGCGCCAATTGCCACTGCATGATGAGTAGTGATGTGGAAATGTACCAAATTTATACAGGCACTGAAAGCAACATCAGCCGACCAAAAAGCTCTATAGCCAATGAATGACTAGTGTGTTTTCCAACTCAGATAGACGAGGCTACCAACTATTGTC
This sequence comes from Protopterus annectens, assembly GCF_019279795.1. NCBI lineage: Eukaryota > Metazoa > Chordata > Ceratodontiformes > Protopteridae > Protopterus > Protopterus annectens. Next base: position 1,617,860,984 of record NC_056726.1, read on the forward strand.
ATTAGATAAATAATCCTAGACGTCTTAATGTAAAGCCACAGGAAAAAAAATTGCTGTAGTGTAAATATACTACAATGAAACAAATAACTAGCTAAACAGTGCTTAAACAATGAAATCAAAGCAAGTAAATCAATAGGAAGGACAATGAGAGGCAACAATGTACTTTTTGATAAAAAAAAACACAAGGAAAGGCAATAAATAATTCAAGATATCAATAGCAGTTCTCTTCACACAGCTTATACAAGTGTGATTTTACAATAAAAGTACTTAGCTTTGTTTGTGCTTTAAAAAATGTTGTTTGCTGTGTTTTTGTAAGTAACAGGAAGAGAGTTCCACACACTTTAGGCTGGAAAACGGAGTTCAGAGTCACCAGATGAGATATTAGCTTCTCTAACAGTTAATAACATTTTATCAGTAAATCTCAGCTGTCTAATCAGGTTATAAAGTTAGAGAATATTTCTCAAACTAGGGCATTTGTTTGGATAATAGATGAGTTTATTGGAAGTGACTACAGCAGCTGGAAAGTATTAGGTTATGCTTTAGCTTTAACGTCTAAAATTTTGTAAGGTCCAGACAGAGAGTGCCCTATAATGATGATTGGAGGCAAATTTCACCAGTTTATTATAGCACTATTCAGAGAGTTAGAGTTGAGTGTGTGGGTACTGTAGTTTAATCAAGATGGGAGCAGCATAATATAGTGTAGATTTGAGAAGAGACTGAGCAATAAGGATTCACCCTTGGGTTCTACAAATAAGGAGAGGAATTGTGGAAAGTCATAAATAAAGAATACAGGATGTGGGTAAAATGTTTAAAAGTATGAGGAAGGTCAGGATAAACATGATACCCAGAGGGAGATGAGAAGTGGAGGAAGTGGAAAATTATATGCCTGTCTCTTTGATTAATACACACACATCAAGATCGTGACAAAGGTATTGGCATGTTGCGGGTGGACTTGGGAGCGGGACATATACACTGACTGGGAGAATTAATGCAGCAAGGATGATGATCCTATCAATAATCCTTCACCTACTCTGCAACATGAAATAGGTCCTAGGGACAAAAGTCTACAGCAACTGCAAAAATACATAGATGGATGGGTAAATAAAGGTAGGAGGAATAAAATGAGCTAGTCAAAAATGAGAATGAACAGGAGCCTGGGACATCCCACATATTCTAATGGATTCACTGACGTAAAAATACTCAGTGTATAGAAATAGACAAGAAGAAGATTAAGAAAAACAGAGTAAGGGAGAAGGTAATGTGAAGAATATTACTAAATAACATGCACAAACTAGCACTAAAAGAAGTGGGGTGTACGAAGTGCAGTGAAGGTAACCTGAAAAAAAACAAGGGTCAGAAATAAAGATAGGGAAGAAAAATGAAATCTGGAAGAGAAGTACAGTAACTCAAGAGGGAGATTTTGTATGCAGAGAAGGTATGGTTAGTAAAGGTTTAAAGAATGAATGATTTAGCACAGAATACCAGAGGCTCAGTGTTGGACCTACTTGGTACTCAGAGAGACCTGGAAAATAATACAGAGAGGGCATCAAGAGACAGAAACAGGCAGGAAGGGAGGGCAACTGCAGAGATGATGAGAATAGAAGAGGTTAAGGAGTCAAATGACAAAACAGATCTGTAAAGTATTAAGTAATAAAAGGAAGAAGTTGAAGAGAAAATGAGAAAGAATTTGAGAAAGGAGAAATGACAGAATGGAGTTGAGAGGCATTGGCAGAATACAACTCAGACAGTACATAGAGTGGAAAATCAAAGCCAGAGAATACAGCATAGATAGTTTTAAACCCTCATGAAACTGGTAAAGGAAGGCAGAAAGGAAGCTAGTAGATGCTGCTGGTATCAGGAGGAGGAGGGGCAAATGCACAAGTTCTGGGACTATGGTTGAGCACAAGAAGTTAGAAGTAGGCAAAGATTTGAAAAGACATATCTTAAAAGAAACCAGATCATAAATGGGATTTTTTTATATGGGCCATAAAGAAAGAGGTCGGCATCTGGAAAGAAAGAGAACTGGACATTATCAGACTTAGTGCCAAAGTTAAAACCATAGTGACTCAAAACTGGAAGAGGGCAAATACAGTACAAGAGCATGAATTAAATAAAAATATTTTGGGCATGGATAAAGAGTAAAAAAGCAGAAACTAACTAGAATGCTGCAAGGAGGGAAGCACATACTTTAAAAAAAAAGTGTTTTCAAATACTGCAAGAATAAAAATCATACTAAGAAGAAGGAGAAGGCAAGCCCAAAGGGAAACCAAGAAGGGTGAGATGAAGCAGCCAACCACTGATGAGATATGGTACATGATGCATGCGGATGTTTGTGAATTTAATGTACTGTATATGGAGATAACAAAGTCACAAAAATAAACGTGTAACTGTCCGTTCATTCATTACCTATATACCTGCTTTATTTACCTCAGGGTCATAGGAAAATGGAACATATTGTGGCATTCCATGGACGCAAAGCAGGAAAGCAATTCCTGAATGTCTTGCAAGTCTCAAAGCAGTATTCATATACATACATGCTCATATATTACGTGTATGTCTATAGTCAAATGGAAAGATTGCCACATTTGTGGATGTAGGAAACTGTATCTCCAATTAAAAGCTTACATGCACAAAGATACAATGTCTACACTCTGGACAAAAGGTGAGAACTAAGCCAGGCAACCAAGTTCATCCTTTTTAACTTTCAGTGTATTAAATGATCCCTTTCCCAATCTTTGGGATATACATTGGTACATTAAAAGAAGAAAAAGCAAATAAGTCAACAGCCTGTCATAACATTGCCAAACGTCTCAGCAAAGATGTTTGGCACAATCCTGTCAAAGATGCACTTATACTAGCAATGGAGATTAGTTTCCTTGTCTTTGTTAGTGTGAGATGGATAATATTATTAAGAGTGGTACTTTCATGGTTCTTGCCTCTTCTAGGGAACATCATTGTCTTATTTTACTTAGGACAGATTGATTCACTGTCAGGGAATCAAAACTGTATATATCCATGCATTTATGAATGCTATTTCCTTGTTCATTGTCACTCCTTAAAAAGTACCTTAACCATCAGACCTGCTTACTAGGACACTTTGGAAAACAAATGGTCTACATCATGTCAAGTGATATCATGACATTCACTTACATCAGGGTGCAAACTTTCTGTCATCACACTCTAGAAATTTAAAATAGTATTTCTGCAATACATATTTACTTTGTGGATTCTTATATCTTTGCAAAAAGCCCTGATGTACCACCTTTTAGTCTTACCTAGTTACAAAAAGAGCACTGAATTATATAATATAATTCAGATTCATGTTTTTGATTTATTGCCTAGTCATTTAGTTAAGTCCAACACTTCATTACTTCAAGGATGTTAGCATGGAAGACATGTTTACCAAAAACTGCTTTTATAGGTTCTTACAAATCCCTATTTGTTAATTAATAATGCTCTCTATCAATCTTAACTCTTGCTGGCATGTTCTACTTTTTCCTTTGATTTTTCTCAGCATCAGTGTCTTCTTTAGTGAATTCTGTCTTTTGCATTCCATGGTCAAAGTATTTGAGTTTTAGTTTCACTATTAAAACTTCTGGTGAACAGATAAAGATTTAACTACTGACTGATATGCTGCTCTTTTTGCAGCACAAGGAATTCTCTAAAATTTTCTCCATCATCATTATTAAAAACCACCCACATTCTTGGGGCACAGACTTACTTATTGTCAAGTTCCTAAAGGCATATTACTATGAAAACTATAGCCCTGAGTATATGGTTCTTTGCTGACAATGTGATGTTTAAGCGTTTTTTAACTTTACATAGAGTTGGCAGAACTTTTCATCAATGAAAAAGGCTATAATAACCATCTGTATAGATCTCTGAGTGCAGGAAAATAATACACATCACTGCCTTCATTTATTTTCTCACCTGTTTCTAAAGAACTCATGCGGCAAAATGACATAATTGTATTTATTTGTTTGTTTGTTATTTTCTCTGTGATAATGTTTTAATTGTGTTGTTTTATTAGATGAGGTTTTGCACTGTGAACTCAAGTGAACAATGCTTGGCTAAATTTTAGCAGCAGAATACTCTTGTTATCTGCTTTTTTAAACCCTCAGTATCTACTACTTTTCTATTACTGATCGATCTCCAAACCAATTATCTGATGCATTTTTCTGCATCAAGCAACTATCTATAACCTGGCTAGTTCAGGTTAAATGAAGTTTTAATAATCAACCACTGAAGAATAAAAACCATAAAAAAACAAGAATGCCAGTAGATCTAAACTATTTAATTTAAAAAAAAAAAACAGGTACACTCCTATAGTGCCTCTGACAAACAGCCTTTGAAAGAGTATAAAAGCACATACCCATAATACATCTATTTATATAAAAAAATATGAATTTAAACAATTAAACAATTAATCAATTAAATAGTTACAGGAACCACTTCCAATTTAGTTCCCTGTTTAACCCTTTTGGGAACAAAGTACCAAATTTAAGAATAAAAACTGCCTCTTTCTGAATCAGCTTATTTTTTACAGGCATACCAGGAACAGTTTTTTACGCTTTCTATAATAGTACCTTTCAAATTTTTACTATCCCCACCATGTCAAGTGATAAAATGTAGCCCTATGGGGCACTAACTTTTTATTCTTAATATCTCTTAGATGTTCTAAATATCTAACACAAAAATTTCACTTAGATTCACCCACATAAAATAGGTTACATTCATATTTTAAAACATAACCCCTTTTGTGTTGCAACTATAAATGTCACATGGAGAATACATGTTATCATTTATATAATGAAAAGTTGGCACAGTAAAATTTACATATTGAACAATGCCACCAAGATTTTAGTCCTAACTCAGAAATTTGTCTTCCAGGCATCTGTGCTGCAAAAGTAAACTGCACATGAACAATCATGTCTTTAATACTTCTGCCTCGCATATAAGAGACAACAGGTGTTTGAGGCAAATGCTCTTGTAAATATTTATCTTGCAACAAAAGATTCCAATAGAACATAACAATATCAATCAGTTCCTCTGTAAATGCATTATATGTGGTAACAAATAAAACTGTATCTTTAACTTTACTACCTATACTTCTGTCTAGTCTCTCATTATTCCTATTGGAGACTGAAGGGCTCAGATCATGGTTTAAACGCTTAATGACCATTTGTATAGAGTGAATATCACAGCCCCTCTTCTCAAACATTTCACAAGTTTTAGATATTTCCTCAGTGAGATTGCTAGAATTATTATTTAACCTACTAATATGTAACAACTCATTTATGGAAGTGCTCTAATATAATGGGGGTGGAAACTTCTCCCATCCATAAAATGGAAGTTTTACCCTGTTTATATCCATTCTATCAGCACTACTGCTTTAAGCTTCCCATTATTTGTACCTTCTGTAAGGAAGTGAATATTAATTTCATAACTTTATTCTGTGTAACTAGACTGCTGCTGAAAAGGGTCCCTGCAGTTCAGTCAAGCAACAGTGTCAAATTAACCTTAAAGTAATAAAAGGCACAGGTTGGGATTAACTATGGGACTGTGACATGCACACCTTAGAGTACACGTTGCAGTACCTTTGTCTAATTCACTAGCAGTCCTAACACAGTACTGGTTGGTCTTCTAGCACAAAGACATGCAACACCACACAGGTCTGTCCCTGTGGCCATGCTGAATGCTAATGAGGCAGTCCAGTGGATAGGCATATGCTAATTAGTCATATGTAAACTCCTACAAACTGATCTACACACTGAGAAATTCACAAAATTCACAAAATTACTCTGCTGGGTAGACCAGCATGCTCTCTTCACTAAATAGTGATATTGAACATGGCCAAGAGACCATGTTCAGCCACCTGCCACCAGGAAAATCATACACTTAGATGTCCTAATGGCACAAAAAACACTACTGGGCTCAGTAGTGGGGAAGATATTAGACACCATGTATTACTCTAAAATTATAAGTGCCGTAATGGAGCCAATAGCAGTAAGGGGATCAGGGGGTCAGGGGATTCACTATACACCAGTGATTCCTCATAGTTACAAGTGCTGCAATGGCACCAACATCACTACTGGGATGTGGGATTGGGGAACAACTAGCCACTAGAGATACAGTATACATAAATGCCTTAATGGCATGGATATCAGTACGGGTTGTGGAAAACACCAGACATATATTCAAAAAATCATTGTCTTAATGGCACTGGCTTCATGACAGGGATCCGGCAAGGGAAGAAGAACTACACACCAGGGATAAATTCAAAAACTTAATTGTCTTAATGGTACTAACTTAAGGACAAGAAATTTGGGTGGTGGGAACCATAGGAGGGCAGATGGGTCAGGCACTAAGGGACAGGTATGGTGACTGTGGTGTGTTTGTGTGCATGTTTGTGTTTCATGTAATTGTGTCTGTCAGAGAGTTGGTGGGGGAATGCCACTGCCTTTATGAACAGGAGTTTCCTAATGCAACAGATCTGCATGTTATAGCAGTAAAAGTGTTTCCAAGATATGCAAAGTAGCTGATAATTAGGTCTTACCTCATTGTGGTTAACATCTTTGAATCATAAAACTGTACACTATGAGAGTAGGGCCTTTTTAGCATGAGCCATGTGGGTCATGCTAGGCCCTTTAATGAATCTCTGGGTTAGTGTTTTATTATAAAGACTGCTAGAGGACATGAAGCTGGCAGTGTATTGTTATTACCAAATTTGATACATTCTTAAAAAACATTTATTATAATAAATACATGCATATTTGCTCCATTCCCCCAAAAACGTTTTTTCTCCCCCCCATTTCATCTATTTATAGTAAATAAATTATTTAAATCTACATACAGCTACATATATTTTTGTTCTTCAAAAAAATAATAATTTATGTTAACACATTGGGGTTTTATATAATTGTATTAATATTAGCTTAAACAAGAAAACAAAAAAGTCTTCATATAAGCCTTGTTAGGTGTACCACCTTGCCAGTGACACTCACATAGTAACATAAACTAGTACTTCTCTAGACAACAGCTCCCTATATAATAAATATTCACAATCTCCCTTCAACCTTACATACAAGGACACTATCTAATAATAAACAAGCATAGCACACTGAACCGACCATATCCTTATACTATTCTGGGTTTTTACTCCTATTTCCCCACTTTCTTTTATCCATACATTCCCTATCCATTAAAAATTTCTATCAGCACCCTCTTGATTTTCTAAACTCCCACCAAATCTACATTTTTTTATGTGAAACCCAGAAAATTCTCCAAATCTGGCTTCACATTTCCATTTTACATCTCTATTCTTGTCTTAATTTTAAACCCTGAATGACCTTTCTAAGAGGTGACAAACTCTTTATGCCTGCTTTCTGATCCATGGTATACTGCTATTTCCTTACCTACCAAATCTAGCATCTTCCTTAAGCAACACCTTTTGTCCTGTCTATAAAAATGCATAGCTCCCAACTATTTTCCACATGGCTTTATATAATGTTTGCAACTCATCTATAGCTCCGTTTCATATTGCTTTCACTCATATCTATTCCTAAAACACATGGAACATCCCTGCTTCTGACATTTCTCACCTCTAATACCGCTCATCTTCCTTCCCTCACTGATTAAGCAACATCACTGGTAAAATGATGTTTCCAATCTGTCACTTCATCTGGCCTCCTTCTGATTACGTTGGTCTACTACATTATCTTCAATTACTCATTATTTTCCAATTTTCCAGCTTGTCTTTTTCCAGTTATTTACATGTCTCTTGTTTTCTGAAATGTAGCAATGGTGATATGAAGTTAAGGTGACTGTCTTGGTTGCAAAGGTGTTAGGGGATGCGATTGGTAGTTACTGATTAAGAGGTAAATACTGAAGCCGTGATTGCAGTCAGGGCTGAAGCTTTCATGACTGGTAATGTAACTGCAGCAAGCAGATCATTAAAGTTTCGAAGTGGCATTCTATGGTATTCTATATTTTTCACATGGATAGAGGATCTTTGTTTTTTTTTTTTTCATTACAAATAGAAGACCTGTTTACAGTTGAGTTGAGCCCAATCATTGAACTTCACTGGGTGGTTGAGGAGCTACCCATGGCTCTGCTTCATTCCTATTTGATCCATCAGTTTTCATCCCATCTCTACCCAAATTCCCATTTCCCTACACTGCCTGATTATTCTTTTGATTTATTTACTATTTGTTCACTGAGTAGATGGACTGGTCTATTAAGCCCTTTTGGCCCAAGCCGATTAGCCTCAATTCCACTGGAACAATATCCAGAATACCTCTGTTATTGACTGCCTCCTCCATTTTCTATTGATGAATCCTTTGTCTACCCAATATCATACCCTGTCAACTAACCTGAATCCTTTCATTCCTTAAGCTGATTAAATGAACCTGCTCACATTACTGCTGCTTTGTAAATCCATTATTCATTGTTCCTCTTACTACTCAGCTCCTCTTATCTCTACCCATAATTTTCATCTTCATCCCACCTTAGATCTTTGTTATCTTCCATTCCCTCTTAGTGTATAAAAACACTTCCTGTGCACATGTACATATACATTCAGTTTTCCTCTGTTACTCTTTTCTAACCTCCCTTGTGATATCTATCTTTCCCACTCCTTTGGCATTTCTGTTTAATCACCAGAATATCCATGTGGAACAAATTGGATACTGGTCTCTTCTGCTGTCACATTGCAGTGGCTGTCTCTATAAATGGTATTATGCTAACTGTACCACATTTGACTTTATTTCTTGAACAAGTTCATCCTCCTCCTTTTTAACTTAGTACAGTTTTTCTTTCCTGTCTTAACTGGCTGGCTACCCTTCTCACATTCCATGGAGCCAGCAATAACCACTGAATGTTTGTTTTTCTGTACTAAACTCAGAGAGCTTCACTCCCACATCTAACATCACCTTCCCTAGGCCCTGCACTCTCCTATGAGTTATTCATGATGTTCTCCTCCTTCCTGTAAGTTCTTATAGTTCCTTAACAAAACAAGAAGAAACTTTTCAGTGTGGAGGGTCTGATGTTCACTTCCTAAATTATGTTATGCACTTAGTTCACTTAACAAAAATCGAACTGTAAAACATAACTGTAAAATACTTGCTACAAAAAAAAATCAAATAGAAAATATTAGGTAGTCCACAGTTGAGTTAAAAATGTGCTTCCACATAATTATTGTATTGAAACAGTGATTGATTCTTACAGGAAAACAATAATGGCACACCTGCACAACATGAAAGAACACATAAAGTTCTACATATGGTGATTAGGTACAATTTCTTTACTTTTAATGGAGATTACTATAAACAAAAGACTCGAATTAAGGAAATCAGTGCCAATGAAAGCAGACGCTCCAACCAACTTGT
>NC_056726.1:1617872869-1617890369 GCF_019279795.1 Protopterus annectens
CACCAGTACTTAACAGACCTTCCAGGCGGGTGCTAAAAAAATACATGGACAGCAAATCTAAAGACAGTTGTACCTTGACTTTTACTTTTGACAATTACAGCATTGTTAATGCTACTAGAGAGAATTGGGCCATAATTACTGAAAGCTCATATTTACTGGACATCATTGGAGAAGCTGCTGCCTTTGTGTATAGGAAAGCCAGGAACATCAGGAGTTGGGTTGAAAGTAGTCTCAGACCACAAGAGACATGCATTGGTAAGTGTGGAGCCAAGATGTGTCTTTTGTCAGCAATACAGGAGGTAGACATGTTTCTTGACCCTTATTTAAGGAAAATGATTAAAACCAATGCAGGAAGTGAGTGTAACTCAATGCAGGTGGTTTACAGGGCTAGCTGCAATGACGCTGGAACATTTTATGTGGAGAAAATGCTCAACGGACTAAAAAGAAGGATGTATGGCCATCTTTCTGAAATTAGAGCTAAGTGCAAGAATAATACACTGTCTCAGCACCTGCAGCTACACAAAAGACACACTGGCTTTAAAATTCAAATGAATGACCATGTGGACCTTTTGGAATTGGAAGGAGACATCCTTAATCTTTTAGAAAAATGTGAACTACTGTGGCAGCTGAAACTGAACTCTTTTAGAAAACCGGGGTTTAATTATTACTGCTCCATAAAAAGCATACTAGATCTCAGAAAACTGCCCCACTGTTTAAAAGACTATTAAGAGACTGATATGGGACTGATTAATGCTGACATTACTTGCTTATATTTTGTTTGAAAACAAATATCAAACACTGTTTACTTCTTCTTGCACTAATTTACAATGTTATAAAGGACAGACTTTAGGTGGCTCATGTATACGTTAATTAATTTTTGGTGGCTCCACATTAAATGCTACTTTAAATTTTAAACTGAACACTTTTGTTACACTTTTTCCTTTTAGGCAGTGAAAGTTTTTTTTTTTCCTTTTTCTTTTTCTGTTTTAATGGTTGCAAGTACTCTTGAGTGCACTCTTACACATTTAAACTGTGTTTACTTGGTTAGATGCCACACTTTAACAGATCCCCATGGCCTTAGGACTTTTTTTATCATTTATTTTTTTAATTTAACATTTTTTAAAATGTATTTTTATCTAACATTTACAGACGGTGCAGTGGTGCAGCAGTAGCATTGCTACCTCGCAGCAAGAGGGTCTCTGGTTCGATTCTCTGCTGGGGTGCCTTCTGTGTGGCGTTTGCATGTCCTCCCTGCCTTCGTGTGGGTTTCCTCTGGGTGCTCTGGTTTTCTCTCATGTTTACAAAGACATGCGTCTAAAGCATTTCTCTCCAGGCCTCCACTGAAAATTGGCTTTATTCCAAGTCAGACTTTCCCAGTTAACAAATGTAAAATAAATAAATGTATAATTTTATTTCTAGCCTAGCAATTATTTTTATGTTTTTTTTCATCCAACTTGGGTTTTCAGTTGTATATCTATGACACACGTTCATTCATAATTAGGATTTGTTTTTGACACACAAACCTGATGAAGTATGCATTTGATACGAAAGCGATCTTTGTTAAAAGCTGTATATTTATTAATATTTATTCTGATAGATGTCTTTTGGCAGATCTTTTTGTTAGTCATTTTTTAGTTAGTTTCTTAATAAAGTTTTGATTAGTTGTTTAGCTTATACAAAGTGTTAAACTTGTCTCAGATTGTAATTTGTCTCTAGATTTCTAGATTCAGTTTTAGGTAGCACAGTCTCTGATTACTCCCTTGCTCCAAACCACCTGATTATATACAAATACAGAATGTTGTTTAATGCTTTTCATTACATTCAACTAGGATCGCTTGGTTTTGTGTTTTAATAACGGATATTACATTTTTAACTCAGCCGTGGACTACCTAATATTTTCTATTTGATTATTTTGTAGCACGTGTTTTGCAATTATATTTTACAGTTCGATTCTTATTAAGTGAACTAAGTGTAAAAGGTAATCTAGGAAGTGAACATCAGACCCTCCACAATGCAAAGTTTCATCTTGGTTTGTTATAGACCCAGTATAGGTTGCATACTGAGTTATTCTGACCCTTTGAGGGATACCACAGATTTCTCTTTTTGCTTATAGTTCTGACACTCATTCCATTGATTCAAAGCTCATTCTAGTTAAAAATCAAACTGAATGCCTAATTCAGGCCTTGTATGAGCTTGACACATATCATTGTTGGATCATAAACTCGATTCACTCGCCAACTATCTAAATTATTCAGCTGGTTAATAATCAGAAACTTCCTAGTCAGCTTTCAGCTATACCTTCTGTTATATTAATTCTGCATCTGCCTCTGCTAGTCTCAAAATGCCTCTTCTCTCATTTCTATTAGCAATTACAATCCCCACTCACATCTTCTTCCACCTTGCCTTTTACACCCCCTCCCCCATAGCCATCTTCTATCTAATCACATTACCTCACTATTTCTGTTTGACTCTGTGATCCTGCCTTCACTGTTTATTTGTAATAGTTTTCTTATCTTAATTATTACTCTGAGATAAAATAGCCATAGTCTTTCAGCAATTTAAATGTATAAAAAACAGTGATCTTTTTATGTTAATGATTCAACACTAAATTGTAAAATAATATCTGAGAAAAACAGAATAATAGTATGTTGTTGGTACTTTCTATAGGCTACCTGCCTTCCTTACTCTCTTCCACAACCTCTGATGTTCATTATGTGCTCTCTTCAACCCATTTCTGCTAGCATGAATAATATTCCTTCTGGTTCTGTATATCATGTAGTGTGTCCTCCTAATCTTTATTTCCTTTTTATTCTCTGACTCCTCTATTTTCCTCTTCATCTCTAAAATACAACTATTACCTTTTGGTGCCTTTCTTCTTCCTTCTTCTTCTTCTGAGCTGATAGTAAAGATTGTGTTAATAATGTTTTCTCATTCCACAATTTTGCATCAAAGTGGCAGATATCACCTTGTTGCACTTTCCCTTCCAATAATGTTTTAGGTTTGTCTCCCTTCAGTAGCTGCTTCTTTCTCCCACAGGTCTCCACTTCTTTGTCCAATGGATTTGTCATCGTCATATTCAGTGGTACTGCATTTCTTGATTGCCTCTCATGGAATACATTCATTTGAGCGACCTAACTTTCCTTGATTGGGTATAACACCGAGTTTAAATGTCGAATTTCTCAGTAGTGAATGGTGAGAATGTCATACAAAACACTGAATGTGACATTTCCTACTGCTCTACCACCTAAATAAGCACTACTATGGGTCATAAAGGGGAGGATATTTTGCATTTCACAACAATTGCATTCACAATTATGAGAATTTGCCGTACAGCTTTCGAACATTTACTGATCGGCCATCCACCGGCCGATCAAATGAATGTATACCACCTCTCATACATCCTTAATGGCAGAAACTACTCTTTTCTTAGCTTTGATTGACTTCCCCAGGCAACTAGGCCCCTCCTTCTCCTTCCTTCCATTCTTTGTATTGGATGAGGATTTTACTAAACAGATCACCTAATTTGTTGGATCTATAAATATAGCTCTTGTCATTGAGTTTCACTGAACCTCATTCAGTTGGAACTGGCCTTCATTTTCTTTCTTCACTCTGTCCAATGTACTCTTTCAAAAAAAGAAAAAAAAAATCTGAGCTCACTTGGGGATGGGAACAAATAATGCTGTCTTTTCCACATGCAGTTGGTAGTAGCAGAATCCAATCCAAATCACTCACACCTTCAACTTGATCTTCACATAATTATTTTTTCTACTGCCATTTGATATGTTAGAACCATTTTTTATAGACAGATAATATATCTTTTTTTATGTCTATCATTCTAGATGGCACATATGGGATTGGTTTTCTATATGTTTAGTTATGTATACAATTATTTCTGACTTCTGTATTTCTCGTTCAGCTGCTTTATTATTCCTTTGTTTTGCAATTCACAAAATGGTTGCTGTCTGTCTGTTCTTCCTCATCAGCAAACACCTTCAATAGACCCTATCCATGCCCTTGCCATGAATGCTGAGTATTCAAGTATGATTTTCAAAACCAAAGACAGATAGTTATCTAAATATGGAAAGCAGTCTAATATTCCCATCTACTTGTAACTCAGCTAATATATTCACAAATCAAAACACATACACAAGGACAATAATCAACTACTGCACATTTTTTGTAAACTATCACCTTTTAAGATCCAGTGACTTATTAATGAATCAGTATTAAAGTCGTCATCAGTTAAATTATATCTGTTGCTTAAGTCCAGTGATTAAGACCATGCATAATTCATTAAAGCACATGTGCATCTGAATAACTACAGCTGGGAGACTGAACAAAGGTCATTCATGAACACTGTTGCATTTCCATGGTGATGCTATCATTTTAAAAGAAAATAGAGAAATGTGTTTAATTTCATATGCTACACTACATATAAATGATATAGGTGAGGTGCATATTATGCATTCTCTCTTATCTGCATATCCATCCATAACCCCTTTTTCCCATATGAGGTTTGGGTGTCATTTTGAATAGTGAAAATCACCTAGAGCCAAGGCTAGCCCTGTTGTGGCTGTTCTTCTATACCACACACTGACAGCCAATTTACAATGTGCAATCCACCTACTGCATGTCCTTGGAATGTGTAAGGAAACTGCAGCACCCAGAGGAAACACACATGAACACAGTTTTACATGAGACTCTGCACAGAAAGCACCCCAGCCAAGAACTGAACCAGAGAACTTCTTGTGTGAGACACCAATGCCATCCACTGTACTACTGTGCCACCTAACCTGCTGTGCCTGCATGTTCCATCAGATTAAAAATCTTGGATACCTGAAACAGTTTTAATGAGTCTTGGGGGTATATTAAAAAAAAAAAACTCTACATCCATAAATGAACATTTTCATTTAGCTCCTTGCAGTCACCTGTATTTCTGATTTATTTGCCACTAACCTACGACCTACTAAACCATTGATCTAACTTAAATTTTATATCGTGATACCTGATGATACCATTAAACTCCTTCTGTTCATGAACACATCACATGTTAAGTTTTAAATCTGCTTAGAATAAGGACCAGCGGATGGTCATCACTTTGAGGTGAGAGATCAGTACAATGGATACCCATAGATCCTGCACAGGACATTCAGTATAGTCCTGACAATATAAATAAACATAGGAATGACTTTTGTGCACAGGGGCTTGCTATCACAATATTATCCATTTGGCAAGTTTCTCTTAATACTTGAGACATTTTGGTGGCCATAACAATGGATAGGAAGTTAAGCCTCATTATTTTGGAATCGAGCAATAATATGCATACGTGTTGTATCAAATCCAAGTTCTGATAATTCACATTTGGACATTGTTTTTCTGTTTAATAATTTATACAGAGCTTCTTTTATATAAACTACTTTTTTTCTGTACCATGGGCATCTTGTTTATCTACTATAATGAATAATATTGTATTATTCAGGGGTATCAAATTAATGTTGGGATCTAAATTAAAACCAGAATGCTCAGTTCTCAGTTAACACTTGATAATATTGATACATATATGCTTTATCAGATTACACCTAAGAATGCACTCAATATACTTTGACAGGCTTGCTATCCCTCTGAAAAAAGACTATACTTTTTTGTTATACTCATTTATCTCTTATATTATCTTCCTCCAGATTTTGGAAATGGGACAAATCAAAGTGTGTGTGTGTGTGTGTGTCTGTGTGTATGTGTGTGTGTGTGTGTGTGTGTGTGTGTGTGTGTGTGTGTGTGTGTGTGTGTGTGTGTGTGCGTGTGCGTGTGCGTGTGTGTGTGTGTGTGTGTGTGTGTGTGTGTGTGTGTGTGTGTGTTTGTTTATTTGTGAAGGGATGGTAAGGTAGAAGATAAAATATGTTAAGTGTTTGCCCACAGCAGAAAGCTATAAAAGACCCCTAAACAAGCAATATTTAGCTTTGGTGTAAAATGCACTATGGTGATGCTGCTGGTTTAAGGATTTATTGAAGAGTAGTCCAAGGTTAGAGAGGTCAGTTCCAATATTATATGTCACACTTCCCATCAGTCAGTCCTCTCTTGTTGGACACTCATTTCATGAATGCAGATATGCTGCTGGCAGTGAATTTGCTCTGATCACCCTTTCAAATTTCAATGGCTCCCTTGAGTATTCTGGATTCCATTACATTATCCATTCGTCTCCCTACAGAATGCTATGGCATTTATGCAGAGGCATAACCTGCCTCATAATCACTTGGCAGTGCAATTAATTAATTACTTATGGTGACAGAATCCCACTCAGATCTCTGTGAAGCCTTGCATAAACCTAATCACCTCTGATTTAACACCATTTAGAACTAATGTGATTTGGCTCCCTACAGACAGTTTTTATTTAGCTTAGTCTGACCTTAGAGGTAGCCTAACTGTCAATTTCCTTCTGTAAGGATTCTCAAGACTTGTGATAAAAAAAAGTTTTGTAACTGTCAATGTGCAGCTGATGTAATCTACAGGTTAGATTCATTATATCTAACCATATACAGCTATCAGAGTAATGAAAAAAAAAAAACTTTCTCTTAAGCAACAAATAAATAGTCATTAGAACCTCTTGCAATTTCGGAAACCTTATATTTTTTTTTACACATGCTGACAGCTCCACTCGTTTTTCCAGTTAATGCTTGTATTGATTTTAGTGTTTGGCTTGTGAGCTTTTTTCCATAATAAATACTTTGAAAACACATATGCGAAACTTGCAAGGTATTGTCCATTACTGCAATGGGTAATGACGTTATTATTCATACTGCTGTTTTCCATGTAAATATTAGTGCCAGCAGCCTTTTGCAACTAAGTAGCTTATCCTTTTAAAACTGAAAGTAGTACATAAATTTGCATGCTAGAAAGAACCATAACAATCAATAAACTTGGTGTATAATGCATTTTCCTTGCAAGTCATAGGTCTTCCACAACTCATTTTACAGTGGGAGTCAATGGAAGAGCTAAAAAGGATCCTAGACATTCATGGTAGAAAATAACGTATACAGTTAAGGAAGATGTTATGTACCTCAATTAGACCATTTTATTGGAATAAATTAGTTGACAAAAAGGCAGGAGCTTGAGCTGGATGTGGCAGAGTTAATGATGTTAAGATTTGCACTGGGTGTGACGACGGTGGACAGGATTAGGAATAAGTATATTAGAGGGTCAGCCCAGGTTGGAAGGTTTGTAGACGAAGCCAGAGAGGCAAGATTACATTGGTTTGGACATGTGCTGAGGAGGGATGCTGAGTATATTGGGAAAAAGATGCTAAGGATGAAGCTACCAGGTAACAGGAAAAGAGGAAGGCCTAAGATAAGGTTTATGGATGTGGTGAGAGAGGACATGCAGGTGGTTGGTGTGACAGAGCAAGATGCAGAGGACAGGAAGAAATGGAAACAGATGATCTGCTGTGGCGACCCCTAGCGGGAACAGCTGAAAGAAGATGATGATAATTGGAATAAATGAATTAGGGCTTGGTGCATTAGGTATAACAAAAAACAAAAGCATGAATGATGGAAAGAGGTGGACCTTTGGGTTCATTATACTGGACTGTAGAAGTCACACTTATGCAGTAACCCTCATCCCCTGACATCGTCTCATTTTTTTCTGTCTTACCCTTTTTGGGTTCATATTAAAGCTTGTATTCTGTCACCTGTTATTTTATGATTCATTGCCCTTTGGCTGTCAGTATCTCCCATTCCATTTCATTCTCTGACAGAATTTTATCAAAATGTCCTTCTTCCTCCATGTGTGCCTGATCACATACTTTTCATAAAGCTTATAGTTTCCACTCTCTTTATGACTTAGGATTTTACCACCACTGCCATACCTCTCTGCTGTACAGAATGCCCAGATTTTTGGCTAATATTTTTGACCTGTTCCTTTTTTTTCCTGGGAAATCACTGGAATGATCTCAGGACTGAAGTTACTAAATAATGACATACATTTGAGTTTCAGACTTTAAATCCTTCAGAAAATATATATTCAAATAAATCCTGTTACTCTAGCGACTTTCTAAGTTTATAAGAGCAATATTTAAAATATGTCCCTATTTCTACCCCCAGTTTGTCAAGCTTTATCCAGATTGTTTGCATTAACAGGTTGAAAGGCATGAGCACCAGCCAAGTCCTCAGCTAAAGCAAGGGTACTGTGTACGTAAGATCTTTCAGAATTCTCCTAACATACAGCATTTCTTGCTAAACTATAATTCATAGGTTCAAAGGTATATACTAGGCTAATGACCACCATGGCCTTTACAAGCCCAGCTGTGTAGTCTAACCAAATTGTGTTCCTATGTGTTATGGGTGTGTATTAGGAGGGGATATGTGTATGTCAGGAAGTTTTTAGAGGTTATGTGGGGGGGGGGGTAGTTTTGGCATTACTTTCTGCCTCTATCTATCAGAGACATGGGAGCCAGACCCAGGGTGATTTTTCAATTTCTCATCCATTGATCATGGTTACGCTTAAATAGGGTTAGGAACGGACTCTCCTTCACATGGGGCATGGGGATCCTCTGAGACAGATACCTGTCTCACCAAGTCTTATTTATGTCATAAGCAAAATTAAATCCTTGGATCTAATGAGTCTCATTCTGTTCATTTTGCAGATGTGCAAAATGTTCACCAGAGCTGGATTTGAGGATGCCTTGTATGCCAGGCATTGATCGCCTTTCAGTAACCTGTAGGAGACACAGTTTAGAGATAGGGCTTTAAGGTGATCTGTATAGGGCAATGTGTTTATACCCCAAATTCTCCTTGTAAGGAACCTTTGTGCTCCAATTGCTGCATATGTCTGGTCAGGTACATGCTGAAGGGGGGTTTATATTCAAAGATATGGTAAGTCTGATGATGGCCATTTACTTATTTTTGTAAATGATAATCTGTAGAACACGTACAGGTTTTCTCCCTGGGCCTCTGCTGAAAAAGGGACACTTAGCTCAGTCAGAGAAACCCGGTCAACAAATGTAGAATAAATAAATAAATAAATAATAAAGTGACACTATGACTTCCTTGGACCTGGATGCCATCCTGTACTCATAAGATGGTTGACATAAAATGATTTTCTTACCCTCTTGGCCACATTAGTGAAAGCCCAGATTACTGTCAACATACATTCCCAGATCCCTTATCAATGGAGTAATTAGCTTAGGTAGCAATTTTTCCAAAAGACTTTATAATGCATTTCTTGGCATTCAGTTTTGGTCCATAACTTTGGCATGAGTAATTTGCTGTGTCAAACGCTCATGTAAAATGTTTGTGTCACAGGGGGATGATATGAGAACTCCCAATTTCCAGGCATCTGTAAATATGGTCAGCCAAAGTCCCTTGACAATAGTCTTTACCTCTGGGAAGCAGATGCCAAAAAGGAGCAGCCCCAACAGAGAGTCTGAGGTACCCTGTTGGTGTCTAGTCTCTTGGTGGAGGTGATATCACCAATACAGACTTCATGAGTTCTGTCTGTAAACCAGCTGACAATCCAGTGAGTTATGTAAGGTTTTATGCCCAGCTTGGTGATTTTGTTAACTATACCTGAGTGGGATAGTGTATCAAATTCCTTAGCCAAGTCTAGGTAGGCGGTATGCACTATTTTCTCCTCATTTATTAACTTATTGACCTTGCCAAACAAGCCCACCAGGTTTGTAGGCATGGCCTTCCCTTAACAAAGCCAAAATGGGTTGTATCCAGTTTCTGAAGGTTGCCTATGTCTTTGTTGATCATCTTCATGATAACTTGTTCAATTTCTTTGCATATTGTACTAGTCAGACAAATAGGGCCATAGTTTCCAGATCTGGCTAATGTCCCACCCTTGGGAAGTGGGATAGCCTCTGCAGTACTCCATTCTTTGGGTACAAAGCCAATTTTGAGGCTATAGTTGAAAAGTGACTCAAGTGGTCATGATAGGTCATGTTTCAAGCTATGTAGGTGTCACCCAGGGATATTGTCAGGGTGCATTGTAGTTGTATTTTTGACATTAGTGAGTGCTGCCAGGACCTGCTCTCTGTTAATAGTTGAGGGTTTGCTAGCTGGACTGGGGGTGTGAAGTTTGAGCTAAATTTTTCAACCAGCAAATTCACTATGTCACTTTGCTCAATAAAGATGACACAATTGATCACCAGTTCAGCACACACTGGTTTGATTTTTGAATTTGCGTTGGGCCTAATTCTTGTAGGCACAGCAGCCTCTGTACAGCCATTTTCATGGACAGTGTCTTTGTGAGCAATTCCACATAGGTTCCTGTGAACTTGTGGTGGGAGGGGTAATGAATTTTGACAAACTATCCCTTAATAGATGTAGTTCACTTTGGAGTAGTTCATAACTGTTACAGGGTTTGCTAGGTTACTAAGTTTATTTTTTATTCACAGGAGACAGCTTTCCAGTCCAACCTCACCAGTGAAGACTAGACATGGGGAATGGGAGTGCAACACTCACCCATATTGGAGAGAACCAGTCCAGAATGTTTGAAATCCTGGTAGGTGTGCTCACTATCTGGTCAAATGTATTTGGTTAATAAAGCCCAGGAATCATTGTACCTGTGAGTATGAGATAGTGTATGTCTCACAGTCTGAAGAGGATAGTTAAAGTTTCCCTTGAATAAGATATTTGAATGACTCCAGTAGGTTTAAGTAAGAACTATGTGATGCTTGAAACATAGAGGATGACCTATAGCTTGCTAGGATATAGCATGGAACTTTGTCTGTGATGATTTGCACATGGATAAATTCCATGGCATCATCTTGTTTAAGCAACATAGAGTTATACTTGTTGCTAATATAGAATGACACTCCTCCACCTTTTGTCCTTGTCTTTACAGCTGGTGGTCTAGATGTGTGGAAGGTACTGAAGCCTTGCACCGCTAGAGTTCTTTCTGTGGATTTGACTCAGTAACAGTACAGATGGCTAAATTCTCCAGAATGAGGAGAGCCTGTAAACCAGTTCATTTTACCAGTTCACTTTAAATTAAGAGGGTTCTTTTGCACTGTCATAGGATCAGAAAGCTGGATTCAACCAATCCAAATTGGAATCTGTTGGTGGAAGGTTTTGTGTGTGTTTTTCTGTAATTTGTGAACATTTCTCAGGGTTAGTGAATTTATTTCCAAGGTTTCTTGATACTGCAGCAATTCTGACTTTTGTTATAAAGTATTTGTTACTGTGCTTGAGCTCCAAACCAGTTTGTTTTATATTAACAGGGTTCTTTTTTCAATAACGTTATGAAACATGTCTTTCTGAAGAAGTCTTGATAATAAATAAGATGAAAGCGCTAAAGTACTACAAGAGTTGTTGGTGTGATTTACTATTTTTTGAATGCTGTTATTGTCACGAAGTTCATTTCTTAGTATATATATATATGTATGTATATATATATATATATATATATATATATATATATATATATATATATATATATATATATATATAAAATTGTGCTGTAAACATCATAAATAAATGCCTGTGTCAGGCTGCCAGTGTTACAATGGAGTATTCCCAGCTGCTGTGTAATACAGATATCAGTAGCAAGCAAGGTACAATATGCAGGACAGGAATATTAGAATATGTATGAGTGTGTCTGAGTGAACCTGCCAAGAAAGTGCCATGTCAGGGCTACTGTAACAGAAATGAAAAGCATTCCCCTGTGCAGATCATGCAGGAATAGTAATTGTGGATTTCTGAGTTATACACAGATATGTATTTCAAAACTAATAAAGGTGATCCCAAACACTGGTGTGTGTCATCTCACTTGTATCTGAAAAATAGAAAAGTGCAAGTCCTGCAGAATGCATTAACTGAGGTGAAATGATTTAGCACTGCTTGTTTGTATACTTTAGAATGGGCATGTCAAATAACTGAAAAAAGCAACAGTACATTTTTCCATCAGAATGTGTTTTACTTGTTTGCCTGCCAGCATTATCCTGTGTTAACCTTTCAATTTCAGCTGTATGTAGCTGTGAATGTACTGAAAAATGTATAAGGCTAACAAGTGCAGACTTGAAACCTACATTGTATACTCAGGAATCTAAATTGCAGTATGTAGTTGTAAAACAGTCAAATGTGCAATCCAGCTAATGTGCACATGTTTCACAAACAGTGACACCAATGTTTGTTGTGTATGCATAATTTGTACTGAAAATGGGAAACAAATAACGCAACGTCACAATAAAAGTAATGTGCACAAAAATATGTACTAGACAGAAATGTCACAAGCCCTACACATCTCCACAGTAGCTCAGTTTGATAAGGACTAGACCTGTAGTTCAGTTTTGCACACACACCATGGTTTGAATCCAGGGACTGCCTCTAACATCTCAGTCTGGTTCTACAGTTGTAAACTGCAATCTGAATTGAAAAAATAATGTACTACAACACATACATTTTCCATACAGGGCACACAGGTAATGAAATTTGAATAGAAATACTAGTATGATGTGTATAACTATGAAAGATGTACAAGTGCTGTGTTGATCATCTCCAGTCCTACAAACAGATGCAAGCTAGACATCCACACTCTGCAGTTTGGCCCAGACAAGCCCCTCAAGTGTCACGCTCTCACAGATAGTTTCCCCAGTTGCCAAGAAACATGCACACAGAGAATGTCACAGTAGATGTATGTGAAAGGCAGAACACAAACTGCAGGGCCTGCAGCTAATATGTGAATCTGAAACGTGTAGAAACAACAATGTAATGTGCACACAGTTCATCTGCACAGGCCCACAGGTAAAGAAACTTATATAGAAACAGGTATGATGTGTATAACTAAACGTACAATTGCTCTGTTGATATCTACAGATGTTGGTGTGCTATAGCAACCCCATGGCCTAGGCAGAGTTTAAGTGTGGTCAGAATGTAGAGTAGTGAATAGTAGTGTACTGACAAATATACTTGATAGCAGTTGTCAATTTAATCTGTTCACTTCCCCGACCCCTCAACCGATCCAACCATCACACTGAAACCAACATGGGTATGTTCCTAAACAAACCTCTACTGTCGGGACCATTGTTCAGTTTGGTTTATCATTGTTTAAACTGTGTGCATGCTAATATTCCCTGTTGAATAATCATTTTATTGCCTGCCTGACATACCATTAACTGGCATGCTGTTGCATCCCTGAATGCAATTCCATATATGCATGGGTTCTGTTTGCTTTGGCACTGTTATAATTGCACGGATTTGTGTAAATGGAAATATCCATGCATGCTATTTTGACTAATGTTGTAATGTGTTCTGCATGACTAACCAATATTCATTGTTAATTTCCACATTATAGCATATATGGGAAGGCAGATCCCAGCAGGTCTGCCTCTCCCACCTCACCTGGCCGTGGCACCGGGTCCCAGCACATCTGGGACCCAACCCAGACCTCCCTCATCTGCTGGTCCTGCATCACCCCTGGGTGGAACTGCTGCAAAGGATGTTGTCACCCGGGACCAGGTCTGTGGCATGGTGCACAGTGTCCTCCAGATGGAGCTGGATGACCACCTGCACCAGGTGGAGGGCAGGCTGTCACAGTTAGGGGGGCAGGCAGCCCCTCCCGCCCAGCCCCCAGCACAGCTACCATTCGGGCTGTGAAGGAGTAGTGGTGACTGCCATTGGTTGAGGACGTCAGTGCCACTACTACCATCTGGTGGTCTCATGAGCCTCGGATTCCCAACCACCCTCCCCATCAAGGTGTTTACCCCCATGTGTAATACACCACCCCTGAGTGCTTTCTTGCCTGTCTTGTTTGTCTGCAAATGCAACCTCTCCTACCAAACATCCCTCACCGCACTTACCAATAATCCTTCCTTAACATCCCACTCTCACCTTAAAAAAAAAAAAAAAGGGGGCACGTGTCTCACAAAAAAATCACGTCTCATACATAGCTCTGCATTTCGTCCAGAGACATGTACCCATCACACAATCTAACCCTACCAATCATCCATATTGTATGATGCCCCACACACCTCCCTGTAGGGTGTGAGGTTTCAAATTCTAAATTGCCCACATTGAAAGAAGCTGTTGCTGCCAAAGAAATGCAGAGCTATGGTCCTTTCATACACTTGTCCTGCACATCCCTACTTGTTTCTTCTCTTGTTGTCCCCTTGCTTGCCCCAATTTCATCACTTTCCTATCTCCCTTTCTTTCTTTTCTTTATTTGAAATTAGCTCGGGTTTAAGCAGCTGTAAGATAGGCTGTAAGCAGGCATAAGCTAAGCTAAGCTCACATAAGCATCGATTAGCTTCACACAAACCTGCTTACAACTGTTTTAAAGTGTCTTAATCACTCTGTCTCCAACAGCCCCTGCGCTGCCAGCAAAAAATATTCAGCCATTGCAAGTCTCAAACCCAGGACACTGCACACTATAGCCAAAGTGATTTACCACTAAGCAATTTCAGATGTAAATAAATCTGTTTTTTTCTCAAACATATCATCCAGCACAGTCATTCAACAGTAGGGGAAATGTACACAAATGTCACTAAAATAACTAATAAACCATCTGTGTAGAAAATGCACTCAGGAAATAAATAAAAAAATCTAGTAATTTATTGATATTAAGCACTTTCATCTCCAATAAGAGACGTCATCAGAATATAACTTCCCACATGAAATGACCCATTTAAATACTTTCAATTAATGACATCATAATTAAATCTCATTAATCCAAGGAATTTTTACATAACATTAAAGGAGCCATAACTTGAAGTAGTGAATACATACAAAAAAACCTTTCTAAAATTCCATACACATATAGTATAAAAACAATTCACATTACATATATATATATCTATATACATATATATATATATATCTATATATATATATATATATATATATATATATATATATATATGTATGTATATATATATATATATATATATATATATATATCCATATTTAAAATTACTTATACATACTACTAAAATCTGTTTGCTCTATCCAACAACATGGGAGCAATAGAAACAGTCTCATTCAGACTCATGCAGCTAGCCTACGATATATATATATATATATATATATATATATATATATATATATATACATATATATATATATATATATATATATATATATATATATTTATATATATCTTACTACTTATAGCTATGTATATGAAGATATATATTTAAAGGGTGAACAGCATATCGAACAGCCAGTATTCCTACAGTTGCCACCTTTTAAAATGGCCAATGTTTTATTCTTTCATACAAAAGACAGTTATTGCATGAAACATATACCCACAGACAAGTCAAAGGATATGACACCACACACAAGTTTGCATACATAGAAATGTTTATTTTTGTACTATTTCAGTTGTACATGCCATTTCATATAGCACTTAGGTGTTTGAAATACATAATAACTGAGTAATGCAACTCTCAAACAAAACATTTGATACAGTAATCTAAAAGGATAACTTATGTTGATGACAAGGCCAAGGCCTTCAAGTAGTACAACAGTAAAAAAAAAAAGACACTTGCCTGGAAGATAAGAATCAATCAACACTGATTAATTACAGATGTAGTTCAGCAGCCTCCAATTACACTCTGTACTCAACCCCTAGGGGGACAAGAATTAAGTTGTCACAATGAAAATATATCGGTTACATAACAATGCTTAACTTAAAACGTCACTATCACACTGACACACAGAACTGTCTGTAAGACAGTAAGCACTACCCCACCACTGTTTCCATGGTGAAATGTATGAAAATGTACAGCCATATACCTTCATGTGTCTTACTACTGATGTCCCTCACATGTTGTAAGAGCCTAGGTTAAAATCGATGCATACCCCTCCCTCATAGAATGATGTACAAGGACATATAACAGTGTTACATACACTGGACTGTACAAGGTCAAACACATTTTGTCCAGCTGTAGCCCTCATATATATGGACCATACCCCACAATTTGTGTGGGAGTCCACAACATTACTGGAATAATAGCAGGAATGCCAGCACTAAATAATGATAGGCCACTACTTAACAACCTCTTACTGCATGACATATGGACAAAGCCTGGTGTATAGGTGGAGGACAGAGGCTAGAACACTGGGCCATATTTGCAATATTGCTATTATACACTGTGAAAGTTGCTGGTGTTACAGGACTGGTTGCAACATACCCTTACTCAGGAATATGAAGTCAGAAACACAAATGGATGTAGCCATGTACTGATAACGCTCAACACAGAATGCCACTGATATATCAGAGACAAGACCTGTGTGGTGAAAAGACAAAACATAACAACCAATCTTCTGGCCATCATGTGGATAGGCCCATGGTTGAGAGCTATGCAAACAGACTGTATTCCACGCAAAACTAGCATGTACACACAAACCCTGTAAAACTAGTGGTATTCAATGCATATAGCAACAATACTCACACTGTCCATAGGTCTGAAACCTTATACACATATGTGGTTGGCCTGTGTCTGCAAGTCCTGTTGTAAGAGGATATTGCTACCTGCTGTCTGTAACACTGCTGCCCGCACACAGGAAGGATGACTTCCATACAGGAAAGGTAAAGGGACAACACCCACATGATGTAGTAATTTATAGTAGTGGGTTGCCATGACAGTGGTAATAGGAAGTACTACACAGCTGGCTGCATTCAATTAGCAAGTGTTGAACACTGGTGCAGAGGTCATCACCTGATCATGAGCATCACCTACAAAATCCATGCTGCAACCTATTCAAAGAAGCTCAATCCCTGAAGTGGAGAGAGAGAGAGAGAAAGAGGAAAAATAAATAAATAAAATAACTAAAACAACTAAAACTGCAAATCAAACCTATATAACACAAGGGACACATAAAAGTGTACCTAGAAGAGAGGAAAATACAACAACAGGTATGTGAAACATATAAGCATGTAATTGAATGTAGTACTTGGTTTGTAATAATGTAATAGATGATGAGGAAGGAGTTATATGTGCCATCAAGACTTGTAATGATGTCCTGCTGAACAACTGCTATGGACATAGCATCTGGCCATGTGGGCAGTGGGCCATATCTGTCAGATGTGCAGATCAGCACTGAATGACAAGATGTAAGCCATCATAGTTTGTGTTCTGTACCTCAAGACATGTATATTAGTGTGGCAAATAGCTGGTGGTGGAAGTAATGAAGTTATGATAGACACATGAGTTTCAGACCCCACCACCTGCAGGACAGTCATGCTAATGTGAAATGTATCATTCACAAACGTCATAGGTTTGTAATAGGCTTATCTTCAATCTGTCCCTATATATACCCCCCTAATGTTAGGCTGAGTCCACATGTGACACCCGTCTCTTTTGTAGCAAGGCAGGGCAGTGCAGCTATGCAGTCAGGAGAGTTAGACAGTGTGGACCTGATGTTTGAATGCACTCTCTCTCTCTCTCTCTCTATATATATATATATATATATATATATATATATCTTCTTCCGGCTTTTCCCCGGTTAGGGGTCACCACAGCGGATCACTGTCCGCTCATGACTGGCAGTGGAGTTTTACGGTGTCG